>NC_037668.1:209187380-209367380 GCF_003255815.1 Theropithecus gelada | reverse complement strand
TCCGAGATGGATGCTGTAGGGCAGAGCACTCGGTAAACCCTTGGGGAATGAACTCATTGATCTGCCCACCTGGGCCTCCCAAAATGCTGAGATTACAGGCATGAGCCACCACGCCCGGCCAGGTGTATATTTTTATAAGAAGAAAACACGTGACCTGCTTCCATTTGACAGAGGTTTGGCTGGAGCTGGGGCTGCTCATGTTGGGGGTGGCAGAGTGACTGGGCATGCAGGTTTGCGGGGGCCAGGGGAGCAGTCTGGTGAGGCCCGGGGTGGCCTGTGGCCCCGAAGTTGTGTTTCCAGTCTGCTCTGGGTCAGATCTGAGGGCTCTCTGTCTGCCTTGAGCTCCCCATCTCCCCAAGGTCTGATATGGAGTCCCCAGGCTTTGGGGGAAGGCTGCTGAGCTTGAGGAGAGGGGAACCATGGGATGGGGTGGATGGGGACGCTGGGAACAATGTCAGGGGGTCCCCACACCTCTAGACACATCTCTGTTTGTGCTTTCAGGTGACCTCAAAGCAGCAGCTCTGAATTCGCCTCTCATCTGACGACTGACCGCTGCTGCTGCCGCCAGCCTCTGTCCTCTTCCCAGGCCTGTCACACAGCTGCCTCTCAGCAGGTAAGGAGAGTGACTTACCCTGTGCAGGGGCAGGGGGACAGCAGGTGTCTTCGCCAGGAGCGTGTGTGGGGGCCAGGGTGAGACTCAGTTCTCAGGATCCTTGATGGTGGCCAGGTCCTCACAGCGTCATTTTCTTCTAGCAATCATCACTGTCCTGTCCCCTTCTCCCACCCTCCATGGCAGACACGGAGCCCTTAGAAACTTTTTGCCACCTCCTGTTATCCCCTATGTGAGTGGATGCACCCCTGTTGAGGGAGCAGAGGAGGAGAACTGAGCCATCGCCGAGGGCTGCTGGGCCTTGGCTGGGGAACCGTGCTGTGTGCTTCCCTGTGGGAAAAGAGACGCTATCGTGGTGAGCCTCCTTGTTGAGCAAGGATGAAAGGAGGTCGACCACTCACTCCCTCCCCATCCTCAGTTTAAGCTGCTGGGTCCCTTCAGGCTCAGGGATAGCTGTAGGCTGGCTGCAGTATTCTACTGACAGGTACTTATCAACTGCTCATGGACAGAAGTCATAGTTAGGGAGGATGGCTGCAGAGGCACAATGCCATCCGTCTTCCAGAAATTCTAAATACTGTGCCCTGAGTCAAGTCAGATCAGAAGCACTGGGGATGGAACCACCTTTCATTGGTCTCCCAGCCCCAACTTTGCATTTACTGAGTTGTGTGCTGCAAGATGCAGCCCATCAGAATATTACAGAGCATGATCGTACGCAGGGGTTCACACCTGTAATCCCAGCATTTTGGGTGGCCAAGACGGGTAGATCACCTGAGGTCAGGAGTTTGAGACCAGCCTGGCCAACATGGTGAAACCCATCTCTACTAAAAATACAAAAATTAGCCAGGCATGGTGGTACGCACCTGTAATCCCAGCTACTCGGGAGGCTGAGGCAGGAGAATCGCTTGAACCCAGGAGGTGGAGGTTGCAGTGAGCCCAGATCGCACCACTGCACTCGCAGCCTGGGTAAAAGAGCAAGACTCCATCTCAAAAAAAAAGAATGTTACAGAGCAAACCGGGGTCTGCTTGCCCAGTGTGGTAAGACCACCGAGGTTTTGCAGTGGAAGAAAGGAGGGTGTTTAATTGCTGGGCACCAAGCAAGGAGGACTCGGCGGCTCCTGCTCAAATCCTGACCAGTGGCTTGCAGGTAAGGGTTTTTTAAGTCGGGGGTACATTTCAGGAAAGCAGAAGTTACAAGTAAGATTGTAAAATCAACACATGGCAGTTACACACTGATTTTGGCCGAAAAGGGCGGGTATCTTGAAGCCAGGGCATACAGGTCATGCATAGATTTAAAGATCTTCTGATTTGCAATTAGTTAAGGAAAAGAAGCTTTGTTTTAAATGTTGGAGTCAGCAAAAAACAATGTTAGCTCTGGTTTGTGGGCAGGACTCCCTCCAGGCCCCTCAGGAAGAAATTAATTAATTAATTAATTAATTAATTAATTTAGAGATAGAGTCTCATTCTGTCACCCAGGCTGGAGTGCAGTGGCATGATCCCGGCTCACTGCAACCTGTGCCTCCCGGGTTCAAGCAATTCTCCTGCCTAAGCCTCCTGAGTAGCTGGGATTACAGGCGCATGCCATCTCACCCGGCTAATTTTTT
The DNA here is from genome assembly GCF_003255815.1 of Theropithecus gelada. NCBI lineage: Eukaryota > Metazoa > Chordata > Mammalia > Primates > Cercopithecidae > Theropithecus > Theropithecus gelada. Next base: position 209,365,169 of record NC_037668.1, on the reverse strand, counting down.
TTGTATTTTTAGTAGACATGGGGTTTCACCATGTTGGCCAGGCTGGCCTCGAACTCCTGATCTCAAGTGATCCACCCACCTCTGCCTCCCAAAGTGCTGGGATTACAAGCGTGAGTCACCGCACCTGGCCCAGGAAGAAATTTAGAACCAAGAGCGGCGGTCAGAGTTGAGTCCTCAGTTCCCCCTCATCTGAGGTATCTGTGCCAGCAGATTCATTCAGTAGGGGGCCAGGTTTCTGAAAAACAACTCAGAGACATATGTTAAGATGTTATCTTTAGTTTCTATAGAGAAACCAAACATCTCATAATTCTAGCTTCTTTGGCTATTGTTTTAAGCTACTATTACCTTCTTGCTTATCAAGTCATTTATTTACTTTTCACGGCTAGCTTGGAATTTCCCTTGAAGGAACTCAAGATTTTCCTTTATTTCCCTGCTGGGGGTCCCACAAACCCCTACAACGGGTTCCCTGCTACATCTCAAGAAACCCCTGGTGCAACCTGTGTGCATAAGCACATTCCTGTGTACCTGGGAAGAAAGAGCTGTGTGAGCACGTGGCCCCAGGGGCCAACCCTAAGCAAGTGGTCCCTTTTCCCCCTTGCCTCATCTTCTAGAAAGCAAGAGCCCAGTCAGTGTGGCCGGTAGCCAGTGTGGCCAGCAGTCAGTGTCGCCGGTAGTCAGTGTCTCCGGTAGTCAGTGTGGCCAGTAGCTAGTGTGGCTGGTAGTCAGTGTCGCCGGTAGTCAGTGTCTCTGGTAGTCAGTGTCTCCAGTAGCCAGTGTCGCCGGTAGCCAGCATCACCGGTAGACAGTGTGGCCAGTAGTCAGTGTCTCCGGTAGTCAGTGTGGCCAGTAGCTAGTGTGGCCGGTAGTCAGTGTCGCCGGTAGTCAGTGTCTCTGGTAGTCAGCGTCCCCGGTAGTCAGCGTCCTCGGCAGCCCGCGTCGCCGGCAGCCAGCATCCCCGGCAGCCGGCGTCGCCGGTAGCCAGCGTCGCCGGTAGTCAGTGTCGCCAGTAGCCAGTGTGCCTGTGGAGATTTGTTGCAGCTCTTCTCTGTCCCTACTTCCATTTTTCTTCTTGGGTCCAGGTGAGATGTGCAAGCTCATGAATGTCTGTATAGGGAGACGTACCTGAGTCCCCATGGAAGTCCCGCGTCCAGACAGTCTCAGAAAGGCAGGGGTGTTATTCAGGTCAAGCCTCAAGGGCACCTGGCCAGGTAGGAGAAGCAGGGCCTCCGAAACCTTCTCATAGGGCTCTATCTTTAAAGCATGTGGTTGTCTTGAGCGCCATTGGCAAAAGCCATTTCCTGCTCCCCCACCAGGGATTTCCTCAGTTTTTTGCCCACCTCAGGGAAGGGGCTCCTTCCTGCCATCTCACTCCCAGGTTAAGCAAGGTTAGGATCACCCAGGGGATGAGTCTGTTCCAGGACAGCAGGACAGACCAAGTGTGGGGGATGAAATCCTAAGCGCCACTAGGCCAAGGTGTAATGAGCCGGGAGCAGTGGCAGAGCAGTGCTTCCTTCCTCTCCTGCTGAGGAGCTCTGGGAAACTATGTTATCTAACCTCCTTGAATATGTTTCCTCATCTGAAAAATAAGAGGACTGGAACTGGACCTCCATGTTCCCCTGCAATACCAACAGTCAGTGATTCGGAGCCTTGCTACTCAAAGTGTGGTCCATGGACCACAGCCTCACGAAGCTCGTTAGAAACACAGGATCTCAGCCCCTACCCCAGAGCCCCTTGATCAAAATCTGCATTTTAAAATCCTCAGGTGATACATATGCACATTAAAATTCAAAAAGGACTGGTTGAGATAGCCGCTAAGGTACATGAGACACCCTGCGTGTCTCGTGCAAGGTAATTTGGTGGACACCAAGGAATCACGAAGTGGAAGCGGCTCACAGCCAGCAGAGGTGCTCCACCTTCAGTACAGGCCAGAATCAGCCTGGGAGATTGTAAAATATGGACATCCAGGCATGCAGGGCCACAGTGCTGGGAGAAGCCAGAGCAGCCCCTTGGGAAGAGAAAACACAAACACCCACACACGAAATCACTTAAGGATCACTGAGGGCAACAAGAGTGACTGTCCTAGAAACAGTATCAGGGTGAGCTGAGGGCGGCAGAGCAGAGACTGTGGAGCAGGCCTATTTATTCAGTGCTCTCGAAAGAGGGCTTTTCATCCTTACATTAGAATCTCTTCCTTTAGTTACTGAGGGGCCTCTCATGGGAATCTGTTGTTACCTCTCCACCTTCTTCTTCTTCTTCTTCTTCTTTTTTTTTTTTTTTTTTGAGACAGAGTCTCACTCTGTCACCCAGGCTGGAGTGCAGTGCTGCAATCTCGGATCACTGCAACCTCTGCCTTCTAGGTTCAAGCAATTCTCCTGTCTCAACCTCCCAAGTAGCTGGGACTACAGGCACCCACCACCATGCCTGACTAATTTTTGTATTTTTAGTAGACAGGGGGTTTCACCATATTGGTCAGGCTGGTCTCAAACTCCTAACCTCAAGTGATCCACCCCGCCTCTGCCTCCCAAAGTGCTGGAATTACAGGCGTGAGCCACTGTGCCCGGCCTCTCCACCTTCTTAAGCAAGAATGCAGAAGATCGCAGGGAGGTAAGACTGTTGATGTTGTTGCTTGTTTTAAGATGGTCAGGTGCAAACTGCATAAATATATTTGCATGTTCTGAGGAGGAAGAGCCCAGAGACGTGGACATTACAGGACGGAGGGGTGAGTGTAGGGCAGATCCCTCAGGGAGGGGATTGGTCTACCCCCCTGTGAAGTGTTAGCCTTGGCTGAGAAGATGCAAATGACAGATGACCCAACAAATATGGCCTGAACCATGAGGAGCACGTTTTCTCATTTCAAGGATCAGGAATAGACCTCCGAGGACCACCCAGCTCAAGGATCCAGGTCATTTTCTCCACTAGCCTCCTGACCCTGTCCTTGGTTGATTCCCCAGTGGTTATATGGCTTTGGCAGCTGCAAACACAACTCAGTCAAGGTGGTCAAACACAGAGCTTTCTCCCCTTGTCCCTCCATCAGGGAGGAAAACCCTCCCTACGAGTCCCTGCAGATTTCCCCTAGTGTCCCACTGAGGAGGACAAGGTCACATTGTCAGGCTCACGACTATACCAAATGCCCTGCCTGGGGTCAGGTTCCAGCCCATGCTGAGGTTCGAGGGGAGTGGGCGGATGGGCAGACAGCTGAAAGAACACTCGTGGGGCCATAAGCAGGCGAAATGTAGTTTTATCCAGCAGGTCTTTCATCAGCAGCTGACTCACACTAGCTCTCTCACACTGTCCACCTTGACTCGGCTGTCTGTTCTGGCTCTGTGGCTCCTCTCAGCAGCCTGCTCCCACACACAGCTGCATGGCCGGCTCTCCCCTGCCTTCAGGGTCAGCAGCTTAACTCTTTCTCTCTCTGGGCACGAGCTGAGCTGTGCTGTGCCCTGGCTCCCCCCATCTGCTGCAAAATGGACAGCTTTGGCTCTCTTTCTCTGGGCACCAGCATGCCTGTACAATGTCAGCAGGGCAGTAATACCTTTTACAAACAATAGTGGCTTACAGCCAAATGATGGGCTTTCCCATGTAACGGCAATATGGCTGTGATAACAAGTGGAGTTATACGCCTGCGCTCTAAACTTGCTGAGTCACTCTGGATGTTTACCTCAGCCTATCCTTGACCAAAGCACAGCCATGTTCCTGACACACGTGCTCTGGCCCGACAGCAAGGGAGACGAGAAAGTGAGTCTGCCATTGTTAGCCCCTGGAGAGGAAAGACGGCCCTGCCGGCAGGGCAGCCAGTCGGGGGCAACTGTGGGTGGTGTCCTACAGCCCCTGCTGTGGAGGAAGAGCCGCTGCCCTGAGTGGAGGCAAAGATGGATGTGGGTGTGGAGTGGAGTAGGTGGGGTGGGGAACATTAAGGAGGGTCCTGTCCTAATGGCCATTCTGTGTAGACAGAGGGGCTGAGGTCCTCTGCTGAGGAGCAAAGGTCAGAAGTGATGAGGAAGTTATGAAGACTGGAAGAGGAGGATGAAGAGAGGGGAGATGATTTGGAGCAAGGGGTCCTATTGCCAGGTAGCTCTGAGGGCCTCGCAAAGGCTGGAGTGTGGCTGTCTGAAGGGCAGACTTTAGTGAGGGGTCTCTCCAGCAGCGCTGAGCAGCCCCTCAGTGAGTGTGGAGAGGGGAGGAGTTGAGTCCACACAGAAGCAGGTTTTAGGGATAGAGGGAAGGGCCAGATAAGCAGACAGCTCTTGGGAGACAGTGGTGGAGGCGTTGGATCATGCTATTGAGGCTAAATACGGAGCCAGGGCAGGAGGAAGCAGCAGAGAAGGGGCCAAGGGAGAGGCTGGAGTCCGAGAGCACAGCCCCCGCTGGGGGCCAGGTCCAGGGGCCCGGGCTGTGGGTGGCAGACACGGGTTGGAGGGTGGACTCAGAGGGAGGGCCTGAGAGGGAGGCCATGGAGGGATGGAACTCCCAGAGGGTCCCCCACCCTCTTATTTTATCTCCTGGACACAACAAGGAAAGCATAACGAGCTGGCGGGACCTTCCCACAGGAAGCCTCCAGCCAGAACTCTCCTGGGCGGAGAGGGCAGGGCCTGTAGAAAACGAGCCCTTCTTGTTGAACAGCGGAAGAAGGAGGAAGGGCTGGGGGATCAGGGCCATCTTGACAGCGCCTGGGAGGGAGAGAGGCGACGGCAGCTGCAGGGGCCTGACGGGGCTGAGGGTCGGCTCTGCTGCTTCGCTGGTAACATTAGCTGTATCCTCCCTGCCACATGCCCCACCTGTGCACCCGCACACACGTCCTCACGGACTCACACACTCACACTTATACCCACACACTCACACTCCAGACACACACACACTCACCCACACACTCTCACACTCACACTCCATACACTCACACACACATTCATCCCACATGCTCTCAGATATGCCTGTATTCACACACACCCTCACCTTCACACACACACACTCACCCCCACCCCACACTCTCCCGCACTCACCCTCACCCCACCCCAAACCCTGACACAACAGCCACACACACCCTCACACACACAGACACCCACCACTCTTACACACACACCCCACAGTCACACCCACCCCACACCCTCCCACACTCACACCCCCACCACACACCCTAACACACACCCACACACCCACACTCACAGCACACATCCACTGCACCCCTCCCCCCCCTCACCCTCACACACACACTCACCCCAACTCACACCCTCACACGCGCTAACACACACTCTGTCATCACACGCACCCCACCCCACACCCTCACACAGTCACACTTACCCACACTCACCCACACCCTCACACATACTTTCTTTCCCACACTCACACCCCACACACTCTCACACACACTCACCCCCACCCCACACTCACACACTCCTACTCACCAACACACTCCCTCACACACAGTGCAGAGCCCTCCCCTCCTCCCTTTGCCCTGCTCCGTGTCCTCTTGGCTTCACCCCTGCTGATCCCAGACTCTACCTCCTCTTCCCCTCAACCTCCCCAACTCCTAAATGCCCAAGTCAAAGACAAGGGGAGAGAGGGATGGAGTCTAGAATGGGGAGAGCAGGATCAAGATTTGAAGGCAGTCACTGTAGGGTCTGTAGTAGGCTGTCTTGTGTTGCTATAAAGGAATACTTGACACTGGGTAATTTATAAAGGAAAGAGGTTTAATTGGCTCATGGTCCTGCAGGCTGTACAGGAAGCATGGCACCAGCATCTGTTCCCAGTGAGGCCTCAGGAAGCTTCCACTCATGCAGAAGGTGACGGGGGAGCCAGACTATCACGTAGCAAGAGTGGGAGCAAGAGAGACAGCAGGAAGGTGACACACACTTTTAAACAACCAGATCTTGTACAAACTCAGAGTGACTTTCACTCATCACCAAAGGGTGGCGCTGAGCCATTCCTGAGGGATCTGGCCCCATGATCCAGTACCTCCCACCAGGACCCACCTCCAACACTGGAAATCACATTTCCTCATGAGATTTGGAGCAAACATCCAAATATATCAGGGTCTTTGCTTCACTGCATCAGCTGGGAAGGGTGGGGAACTGGACTGTGTCTCCTCCTTCATTTTGTGTAGACACATAACAACACAGACACATCAGCACACGTACCCATGGAGAGATGGCCATGCACACACACACTGGCACAAGGCCTGCACTGGCAGGCACGTGGGCACACACAGACACACCCAAGGACATGCCAACACATGTGCAGGAACGCATGCACGGTTCTGCAGTGTAGGGGGTGAGGGGGACATTCCTTGGATTTCAGAGCTCCCAGCTTCTCGTGATTCTCCTTCCTTTGTTGTTGAGTTAAAGTTCCAAACCAAGATAAGGACATACATCTATTAAACTCTGATTTGGGTGGCTGATCTGTCTTCTAACAAGAATATTTTACCTTTCAAAAATTGCCTTTGGACAAATGCAGTTGCCATTATGCCTTATCTGGGCCAGCGAATTAGTTCATATGTGATAAAACCCACAGAGAGAGTGGGTCCTGCACACTCACCTCCTCGCCAAATAGAAAATTTCTTAAAAGTTCTAAATGTTTTGTATGAAGCAAGTATAACATTGATATGTAAACCAGGTGAAGGTAGCATTAAATGACTTAATTTATTACTTAAGAATAGTACTTAATTCAAAAATTACTTAAGAATCTTGAAGCAAAAATTATCAAAATGTTACCTTACAGAATTTAGCAATATATCGGCTGGGCGTGGTGGAGCACGCCTGTAATCCCAGCACTTTGGGAGGCCGAGGCGGACGAATCATGAGGTCAGGAGATCGAGACCATCCTGGCTAACATGGTGAAACCCCACCTCTACTAAAACTACAAAAAATTAGCTGGGCATGGTGGCGGGCGCCTGCAGTCCCAGCAACTCGGGAGGCTGAGGCAGAAGAATGGCATGAACCAGGGAGGCGGAGCTTACAGTGAGCCAAGACTGGGCCAGTGCACTCCAGCCTGGGTGACAGAGCGAGACTCTGTTTCAAAAAAAAAAAAAAGAATTTGGCAATATATCACAAAAGTAAATATGCATTTACCTTTGACCCAGTAATTCCAGAAATGTACCTTGAAGACACACCCACAACAATATGAGAATATGTAAATGCCCATAAATATATGGATTGAAAAATATGCAGTATATCCACACGATGGAGTACTGTACTATGTAGTTATAAGAAAGAATGAGTATGATCTTTTTTGCATATCAATGAACTAATATGTGGTGCTTTCTAAAATGTATTGTTAAATATAAAAACAAAGTTTAAAAGCACACACACACGTTATCTTTTTGTGTAAGAAAGGAGAAAGAAGAAAATACACATGTAACTGCTTACTTTCTATGAAAATAAACACAGGACCAGCCTGGGAAACATAGTGAGGCCCAGTCTACCAAAAAAAAAAAATTGTTTTTAATTAGCCAGTCATGGCAACACACACCTGTAGTCTCAGCTACTCAGGAGGCTGAGGCAGGAGGATCACTTGAGCCCAGGAGTTTGAGGCTGCAGTGAGCTGTGATTGTGCCACTGCATTACAGCTTGGGTGACAGAGTGAGACCCCATCAGAAAGAAAGAAAGAAAAAAAGAAAAAAAGAAAGAAAGAAAGAGAGAGAGAGAGACAGAAAGAAAGAGAGAGAGAGAGAAGAAAGAGAGACGGAGAGGGAGGGAGGGAGGGAAGGAAGAAGAAAAAAGAAAAAAGAAGCATAGGAAAGTAGACCAATGTGATGGGGAGGAAGGAAGGGAGGGAGGGAAGGAGGGAGGGAGGGAAGGAAGGAAGGAGGGAGGGAGGGGGGGAGGGAAGGAAGGAAGGAAGGAAGGAAGGAAGGAAGGAAGGAAGGAAGGAAGTTGTTATGNGGAAGGAAGGAAGGAAGGAAGGAAGGAAGGAAGGAAGGAAGGAAGGAAGGAAGGAAGGAAGGAAGGAAAAAAGAAGCATAGGAAAGAATAGACCGGAGTCCAATATGATTGGTTGCCCATAAGAGGTAGGTAGGAGGGGAGAAAAGGATTGGAATGGGCAGTGAAAGTGATGCCTGTGAGAATATCAATTAGCATCATTTTAACTTTGAAAGTATGATTGATGGTTTACATACTGAAGTAAATTAATACAATAAAGTCCAACAATTGTGAGGTGGGGGAAAAAACCTAAAACCGAAATAAAATATAAACAGAAACAAAAGATGATGGCCAGGGCCTCCTCCAACCTCATCTGTACCTTTGGGAACCAGTGTCACTTGTGTTTCTGCTCACAGTGACCTGTCCCCCAGCTCTCAGGCTTTAGTTGTTAGGCTTCCTTTGAAGCAGATTCTTGTTAGACGGGGCAACTGTGATGTGTGTAGCACATGCTTTCTCTGAAACAGGTAGCACTACGGTGGTCTTAGTCACGGGCATCCATGTGTGTTGGGTTAGGGAGAATTTCTTCCGCCTCCCTCTAGAAAACAAATACATGCTTGGGATAGGGGTGACAGAGAGAGAGAGTGTGTGTGCGTGTGTGTGTGCGTGTGTGTGTGTGTTTATTGTTGCAAACAAACTCCCAACACAAAGTCTGTAAACTTTTTGGAAGGACAACAAATTAAAATTAATAAAGCAATTTTATTCATTAGAAATGTGTGTTTTGAGTCATAGATTGTTAGAAGAGGCCATTTGAGACACTCAGCTAGGCTTCGAAGCTTTAAGTCTGGGTTCTGGATCCACAAATGTTGGCTGTAGGACCTTTGGCTATTGGTTTAATTTCTCTGATTTTTGCACTTTGTTCCTTTGCAAAACAGAAATTAATATTGTCCTACCAACTCTATGGGCCGCTAGAGGAATGAATGACCAAACGTGTGTGAAAGTGATTGATGATTCACAAAGCACTACACAAATGTCAAGCATTACTTATGGTCATGGGGGTGATGGTGGTGGCAGCAGTGGGGGTGATGGAGAAGTTGTTCTGGAACCTTCTGTTCTTACTCTCCCCGGGACTGAGAAAGTTTTTCCAAGCAAAAGCATCATGTCTTGCTCCTCTTACTCGAATGAGGCATTCCTTTCTCTTGTCCCAGGAGGTTTTCTACCGAATGCTTCCCGTGCTCCCAGATGCCCCCCGGCTTGGACAGAGAAGCTGTAGGTGGTGGGAGGTGGGGTCCCCTACCCTTGGGAAAGCAGCTCTTCTAACCCTTCTATTTGGTTACTTCTAGGGGCAGTAGAATAAAAGAGGGCATGTCTAATAACAGCACCACTAGCATCTCCCAAGCCAGGAAAGCTGTGGAACAGCTAAAGATGGAAGCCTGTATGGACAGGGTCAAGGTAAGCATGCATGCGTCAGCCCCACCCTCCGCCTGAAGCTCAGCTCAAAACATTCTTCCTGCTTCCAGAGCAGCCTTGTGAGAGTTAACACGTCACCCAGCACAGCATCCAGCCAACCTTGGCAGCTGTAACATTTACAAATGAGTGTTTGCTTCAGAGTTCTAAGTGTGCCCAAGGATTCAAAGGATGCAAAACACACAGTGTGCATGAATTCCACAAGGAGTCTCCAAAAATAGACTCATAATTCATCTCAGCTCTATTTAGCTCTGTTGTCGTGCCAATAAGCAAGAAAGAGAGTTTAGCAATGAGATCAATCGCTTTTCTGCTGTGATACAGTGCCTCTGAGGTTCAACAACATCGGATATTTTGACAGGATTATTGTTGAGGGTGGAGCTCTGAACCATGCCTGGGTTTGTCAAATATTCCTTTGGGGAAAGTGAAGAAAGGCTCCAGATACCTCCCGTTGTATTCATTTCACTGATGAGTGCAGGTCTCTTCACGCTCAGAGGATTGAAGCAAGATGAGGCCACGTCTTCTCCAGATGCCACTCAGAGGTGAGCAGGAGGCCAGGCAAAGCATGTGGCTCTGAATGAGTGCATGAGCATGGCGCTCATTCACTGTAATAGAGTTGAAAGGAACCCCAACTCTGGTGTCAGGAGCCTGATGCCAGGAGGCTCCTTGTATCTGTGGTCTTGGGGAACACAAATCAGGGGTCTCACTTGGGCATCTGGGATTCAAAAAACACAGAATTCATGGCAATGGGCGACTCCTGAAGCCTTCTATCGGCACAGCCTCCCTGACCCCGCCCTCAGGAGTCGCCCGTTGCCATGGATTCTGTGTTTTTTGAATCCCAGATGCCCAACTGAGACCCCTGATTTGTGTTCCCCAAGGCCACAGACACACGAGCCTCTGTGTGGACAGTTATTTTTTCCGCTGGAGCTCTGGGGATACAACCTCTCTAAGGAGGCAGAAAATATGCACAGAAAGTGACATGAGGGTATATGAAGCAAGGAAGGAATCCAGCGTGATGTAAGTCGGTGTCACTGGACCCATGTTACTAGAGCGTCTACATCTCATACATACCGATACCAACTGCAAATTAGATGTCAGTCCTTGGTCTCCAGGCTAGAGGAGGGAGCAAGGTTAGCACCCAGAAACAATTCTAAGACAGAGCGGGTCCCAATAGTGTAGAAAGAGGTTTCAAATGAATGTTGCAGGCATCCCGTGCTCCAGCAGTGCAGACAGGAAAAGGGTGAGGACTGCGGTGAAAGCCGTTGCTGGGCACCTAATCTATACTTGCAGGGTCCTGGGAGAGACATGTGAAGGCGACAGTCTCCTCCGTGTGGCTCAGGGAAGACTTCTCGGAGTTGTGAGCTGTGGCTGGCTCTGAGCTGATAGTGGAGGAGGAAAGGCCAGTGTGAGTTAATCACGGCTCGTGTGGAGCAGCTGGGCAGCTGGAAGAGCTGCAGGTTGTGCTGGGAAGAGAGCTATGGGAGGAGGGTGCCATGCACATAGGTGCAGAAGCCGGAGCCATGAGGTGACAGGTGTTTGAGGTGCACCAACCTGTCAGCAATAGACGGAGTTGTCAGAGGCGAGGAGGTAGCTGAAGCTCTGAGTAATCAGGAGAGGCAAGGAGGGGCAGAAATCGGGTACAGTGTGGAGCAGACAGCAAAGATGGGATCAGGGAGGCAAACACACCAAGAAAAGCAACAGAACATGGAGAGTGAACGTGGGAGGCACTAGGGAGAGAGAAGTTAGAATCCAACTGTCAAGCCCCACGGCCAGAGGCCTGAAAAGACCGTGGGTCCCAGTTTGGGCTATAAGGCAATTCTGTTTTGCCTGGGCGTTCTCTTCTGGCAAAGAAGATAAATTCTGCAATAGCATCTTCACCTGCCACAAACACCACCCCAGCCCCTGTGGGGACCGGGTGTCCTCACGAATGAACACTTCTTCAAGAGTCACTTAGGCACACACGCTGTCACTGAAAGACAGAGGAAAGTTAAAGACAAATGAGTTACTGTATGAGTTCATTCTCACATTGCCGTGAAGACATACCTGAGACTGGGTGATTTATGGAGAAGTGTGACTGGCCCGTGGTTCCACAGGTGGTCCAGCAGGCACGATGCCGGCATCTGCTTGGCTTCTTGGGGCAGAGGGCGGGGAGGCCTCAGGAAACTTACAATCATGGCAGAAGGTGAAGGGTGAGCAGGCACATCTTACATAGCAGGAGAAAGAGAGAGAAGCGGGGGGCGCTACACACTTTTTTCTCTTTCTTTCTTTCTTTTTTTTTTCTGAGACGGAGTCTCGCTCTGTCGCCCAGGCTGGAGTGCAGTGGCGCGATCTCAGCTCACTGCAACCTCCACCTCCCGGGTTCATGCCATTCTCCTGCCTCAGCCTCCCCAGTAGCTGGGCCTACAGGCACCTGCCACCACGCCGGGCCAATTTTTTGTATTTTTGGTGGAGACGGGGTTTCACCGTGTTAGCCAGGATGGTCTTGATCTCCTGTCCTCGTGATCCGCCCGCCTTGGCCTCCCAAAGTGCTACACACTTTTAAACAACCAGATCTCTTGAGAATTCACTCACTATTATGACAACAGTACCAAGGGGGATGGTTTTAAACCCTTCATGAGGAACCACCCCCGTGTCCAATCACTTCCCACCACGCCCTACCTTCAACACTGGGGATTACAATTCGACTTAAGATTTGGGCAGAGACACGATCCAAACCATATCAGTTACTCAGGTGGTATTCAATCAAAGGGACAGGCAGCCCAGACACGGTGGCTCACGCCTGTAATCCCAGCACTTTGGAAGGTCGAGGCAGGCGAATCACCTGAGGTCAGAAATTCGAGACTAGCCTAGCCAACATGGTGAAACCCCATCTCTACTAAAAAATACAAAAATTAGCCAGGTGTGGTGGCACGTACCTATAATCCCAGCTACTCAGGAGGCTGAGGCAGAAGAATCACTTAAACCCAGGAGGTGGAGGTTGAAGTGAGCCAAGATTGTGCCACTGCACTTCAGCCTGGGCAACAGAGCAAGACCCCATCTCAAAAAAAAAAAAAAAAAACCAAAAACAACGGGATAGGTCACCGTATTGCTGTGCTGACTGTAATGGAAGCATGGATGCAAGATTCCTCAGAGGGCCTGCTAGAGGCTAATTCAGATCCTGTGGTAATTCCAGGGAGTAGGCCAGTGACAGCTGTGTCAGATTTGGTTCAGAAGCAGAGTTGGTGGAAACAGAATGTTGTCATTGAAGAGAGAATGCCATGGCCGCCTGAGGAGAGAGCTGAACCTAGGAACTGCATCTGTGCCAGAGATGCATGAGCACATATGGGTGGTTTTTGTTGTTGTTGTTGTTTTTCTTGCTTGGACAACCTTGAACATTAATATATAACATACAATTTATCATTTTAACCATTTTTAAATGTACAATTCAATTCAGCAGTATTAGGTGCATTCACAATATTGTGCAACCATCACCACCATCCATCTCCAGAACCTTCTCATGTTCCCACACAGAAACTCTGTACCCATTCAGTGCCAACTCCCCATTTGCCCTGCCCATCCCTGGTGACCACCATTCTACTTTTTTCCTCTATGAATTTGACTGCGCTAGGTATCTCATATAAGTGGGATCATACAGTATTTGTCCTTTTGTTCCTGTCTTATTTCACTTAACTTATTGTCCTCAAGATCCATCTATGTTGTAGCCTGTATCAGAACATCATTCCTTTTCAGGACTGAGTTGTATTCCACTGCATGGATAGACCACATTTTGTTTATCCATTCATCCACTGATGGACACTTGGGTTATCTCCACCTTTGGACTATTGTAAATAATGCTGTTATGAACATGGGTATGCAAGTATCTGTTGGAGTCTTTGTTTATTGTTGTTGTTGTTGTTGTCGTTTGAGATGGAGTCTCACTCTTTCACCCAGGCTGGAGTGCAGTGGCGTGATCTCGGCTCACTGCAAGCTCCGCCTCCCAGGTTCACACCATTCTCCTGCCTCAGCCTTCCCAGTAGCTGGGACTACAGGCGCCCGCCACCATACCTGACTAATTTTGTTTTTGTATTTTTAGTAGAGACGAAGTTTCCCCGTGTTAGCCAGGATGGTGGTCTCGATCTCCTCACCTGGTGATCCACCCACCTCGGCCTCCCAAAATGCTGGGATTACAGGCATGAGCCACCACTCCCGGCCTGGAGTCTTTACTTTGGTTCTTGTGGGTACCCACAAGTGGAATTGCTGGATCATATGGTAACTCTATGTTCAACCTTTTTACCTTTTTTTTTTTTTGAGAGACAGAGTCTCACTCCGTTGCCCAGGCTGGAGTGCAGCGGCATGATTTCAGCTCACTGCAACCTTTGCCTCCTAGGTTCAAGCGGTTCTCCTGCCTCAGCCTCCCGAGTAGCTGGGATTACAGGCGTGCACCACTACACCCAGCTAATTTTTGTTTTTAGTAGAGACAGGGTTTTACCAAATGTTGGCCAGGCTGGTCTCGAACTCCTGACCTCAGGTGATCCGCCTGCCTTGGCCTTCCAAAGTGCTGGGATTACAGGCGTGAGCAACTGTGCCCGGCCTTATGTTCAACCTTTGGAGGAACTGTCACGCTGTTTACACAGAGGCTTCATCACTTCACATCATTACCAGCAATGCATAGGAATTCCAGTTTCTCCACGTCCTGACCAGTACTTGTTTTTTGTTTTTTTTTTTAATGTATTTACTTTAATTGACAAGTAAAAATTAAAGTCACTCACTATCACAACGACAGTACCAAGGGGGATGGTGTATATTTATGGTGTACAACATGAAGTTTTTGACATAGGCATACATTGTGGAATGGCTAAGTCAAGCCATTTAACATATGCATTCTCTCACATACTTAGTTTTTTGTGGTGAGGACACTTAAAACCTATTCTCTTAGCAATTTTCAAGTATACAATACATTGTTATTAATTGTAGTCACCATGATGTGCAATAAATCTCTTTAATTTATTTCTTCTAGCTGAATTTTCCTTTTTTTTTTTTTTTTTTTTGTGATGGAGTCTTGCTCTGTCACCCAGGCTGGAGTGCAATGGCGCAATCTCGGCTCACTGCAAGCCCTGCATCCCGGGTTCAAGCAATTCTCCTGCCTCAGCCTCCTGAGTAGCTGGGATTACAAGTGTGCACCACCACATCCAGCTAATTGTTGTATTATTAGTAGAGACGGGGTTTCGCCATGTTGGCCAGGCTGGTCTCAAACTCCTCCTCTCGGGTGATCCTCCCGCCTCAGCCTCCCAAAGTGCTGGGATTACAGGCCTAAGCCACAGCAGCCAGCCCTGAAACTTTGTGTCCTTTGACCAACGTCTCTCTAATCTCACCGCTCCACAGCCTCAGGTAGCCACCATTGTACTCTCTATTTCTATAAGGTTGACTCTTTTATACTCCACATATAAGTGAGATCATGCAGGATTTGTCCTGTGCATGGCTTATTTCATTTAATATAATATCCTTCAGGGTTACCCATATTTTCTCAAATAACAAGATTTCCTCCTTTTTGGGGGCTCAGTAGTATTCCATTGTGTAAATATACCACATTTTCTTTATCCATTCACTCGTTGTTAGACAGGCTGATTCCATAACTTGGTTGTTTTGACTAATGCTGCAATGAACACAGAAGCACAGATCTTTCTTTGACATACTGATTTCATATCCTCGGGTTAAATACCTAGTAGTGGGATTGCTGGATCGTATGGTAGTTCTATTTTTAATTTTTGAAAAACATCCACACTGTTTTCCAAAATGGCTGTACTAATTTAATTCCCACCAATGGCATACCAGCGTTCCCTTTTCTCCAAACTCAGCAACACTTGTTATCTTGTGTATTTTTGATAATGGCCATCCTAACAGGTTTGACGTGATATCTTGCTGTAGCTTTAATTTGTATTTCCCTGATGATCTAGTGATGTCTGTTTTTTTATTAATAGTCACCCTAATGAGTGTGAAGCTCACACATGGTTTTCAGCCCTAGACATCCCTGGTTTCCGGGCACAGTGTGACTTTGCAGAAAAATCTATGTGATGCAACGCTTGACAAAAAAAGAAAAAAAAAAGGTGCATCTTGGTATCAGCCAGACTATAAGAATGTGGAAAGAAAGGGGAGCTGTCAAGGGCCTTGAGGAGGGAAGAAAGAGGAAGTCACCAGGGAAAGGCAGTGGCCTTTCTGGGATGGGTGCAAGGTTAACTGCCAGAGAGGAGGAAGGAAAGAGGGAGCCTGGACAGGAAATGACAGAGGGCAGCCCTGGGAAAGGAGGAGAGGAGCAGTTTTTAGAATCCACTGAACTTGCACACACATGTCAGAAACACCAGGGCCAGATGACAACACTGAGATGGGGTTTCACTATGTTGGTCAGGCTGGTCTCAAACTCCTGACCTCATGATCCACCCGCCCTGGCATCCCAAAGTGCTGGATTACAGGCGTGAGCCACCACACCCAGCTGGTGTTTGAGACCAGCCTGACCAACATAGGGAAACCCCATCTCTACTGAAAATACAAAACTTAACCGGGCGTGCTGGCACGCGCCTGTAGCCCCAGCTACTTGGGAGGCTGAGGCAGGAGAATTGCTCGAACCCAGGAGGCGGATGTTGCAGTGAGCCGAGATTGCACCACTGCACTCCAGCCTGGGCGAGACAGCAAGACTGCATCTAAAAAAAAAAAAAAGGAAACACTGAGATGGATTTTCCAGGGAAGAAGAGAAGGCTAGGCCCATACTGACCGCATGGTGAGAATGCAGAATGGGTAAATGCGCACACGATGAGGGGGCAGGCTGCATGGGAACCAGCTGGAGGGTCCATGGGAGGAATCATGGCAACGCCTAGGCCCACAGAGCTGGCTCCCAGGTGAGAGCACGGCAGATGGGAACCCAGGACATCCCAGGCAAGGGCAGGTACCAGCAGGAAACTAAAAGGGAGCCCCCGGGATGGCACGGTGTGTAGCCAACCATAGGGCCCATCGCCAGGCTCTGTAGCTTACTGTGCTCAGAAGAGTTTCTAAGGAGGAAGGAAGGAAAAGAAGGCATTTGCCGCCTAGGAAAATAAAGGGGAGATCTGTCATTGGGAAGAGAAAGGAAAATATAACTGCATTAAGCAGTTCTGGGGTTGCAAAAGAAAGAAAGAGTAATAGTGCCAATTCAGAGAGGTCTGCACGATTCGTGGAGGAAAAACGTAGCTGAAATATTCATTATCGTCTTGAAGTTCTCTTTGTCCCCATTTGCACAAAAGCTCAAGTGCAAATATAGACTTTTTTTTTTAGTAGGGGATATAGATTGAGGCTTTACACCACAAAGCCCATAGCAAGACCTTAAACCCACACACAGGGTGGTTCAGAGACCTCCTCCCTGCCTCCATTCATTTAATGTTTATCGAGAACCCCCTGCTGCTTGGCCCTTCTCCCAAATTACCACCCCCAATCCGTGGGACTCTTCTCCGTCTTGCCTAGAAGCACATCAAAGCGTTTCTCAACAAAGTTGTGTGTTCTTTGCAAACTCTTATCAGCAGCTAAAAACAAGTAATGTTCTCCAGGTTGTCACCAGCATGAGGAGGATTCACCATGGAACCTGTATTGCCTCACAAAAAGCATAAAGCTTGGAAAATAATACCCAGGTTTCTAAAAAAGAAAGAGCACATGAAAGATGAATTTTGGAAACTATATGGGTTCCCAGGGAAAGAATACCATCATAGCCTTATTCTTTTTCTCACCCATCAGAAGTTCAAACAATCTAAAACTCTATTAGAAAAGTACGTATATGGTCGGGCACAGTGGCTCACGCCTGTAATCCCAGCACTTTGGGAGGCCGAGGCGGGCAGATCATGAGGTCAGGAGATCGAGACCAGCCTGGCCAACATGGTGAAACCTCTCTCTACTAAAATACAAAAAAACATTAGCCCGTCTTGGTGGCACACGTCTGTAGTCCCAGCTACTTGGGAGGCTGAGGCAGGGGAATCACTTGAACCCGGGAGGCACAGGTTTCAGTGAGCCCAGATCATGCCACTGCACCCCAGCCTGGCAACAGAGTGAGACTCCGTCTCAAAAAAAAAAAAAGTACATATATGACAGTGATCACTAAATAGAGAAAATCTGACAAGTGATTGTGGCAGGTCAGAGCTGAGCAGAGTGTAAGAGCCCTCGCTGGAGAAAACAGTTCCTGAAGCCAGCCTGCACAGCCACAATGCAGAGTTCAGCTACTGAGAAGTCATTCTCCTAAGGGTGAAGTGCAGCGCTCCCAGGCAGAGCCGGGACACAGGCTCCCAGGTGGGCTTCCACGCTGCCTTCCACGTGCCATCCCTCAGGGTGCCCTGATTCTCCTGCCCCAGAGGAAAGGGAAGTTGCTGACATTGGGTCAATCCTACGTCTGTGACTCAAGCGGCTCTGGGGTGGACAGACAAGCCCAACTCTCAGCCAGGGACTGGGAGGAACTGATGGAATGGCCAAGGAAAACTGGCCAAGGAACATTCTGCCCAGTCTCGTTTGCCCTGGCAGATAATTTCAACATCCATGGGGTGGGTGTGCTCACAATTCCTACAAGGGCTGCCCTTAAGCTGAGATTAACTTTGCAAGCGCAAGCTTTATTTGCTGAGTGTTGACAGATCAATATATTGTTGGGCCTGTGTTCTATAGACTAGTGAAAACATGAGTGCAAGAAGAGAGGAATTTCAGGCGATGGATGCACTCAAAGTTGAAGCCCAAGAAATGCAGGAGAACTGGCTACAGATGGCCCTTGACTTACAATGGGGCTACCTCTCAATAAACCTATTATAAATTGAAAGTTCAACTTATGATATTTTCAACTTAGCGATGGGTTTATGTGGATGTGATCTCCCCTGGTAACTGGAGGAGCGTACTGAATGCATATTGCTTTCTGCCACTGTCAATTTGAAAAAATCATTCAGCCAGACCATCGGACGTCAGGGACCCTCTGCATTTAGAGTGAAATAGTGCAGAAAGATACTGACATCAAAGAAAAGAGATTGTGGCGGGGCGCAGTGGCTCAAGCCTGTAATTCCACCACTTTGGGAGTCTGAGACCAGCTTGGTCAACGTGGTGAAATCCCATCTCTACTAAAAATACAAAAATTAGCCAAGTATGGTGGTGGGCACCTGTAATCCCAGCTACTCGGGAAGCTGAGGCAGGAGAATCACTGGAACCCAGGAGGTGGAGTTTGCAGTAAGCTGAGATCGCACCACTGCACTCCAGCCTGGGCAACAGCGTGAGACTCCATCTCAGAAAAGAAAAGAAAGAAAGGATTGTGTCGTGACAGATACTGGCAGTTATTAACAATCTTCCTTCATAAAAACTAAGAGAAATTTGGAGAAAACAGAAGAAGAGAAAGAGCTATTTTTAAAAAGGGTATCATCTGATGCTTAAAAGAAAGGAGAACAAATAATCAAAAAAATACTTTAGTCAGGAAATGCAAGGACACAAAAGTTGAATTTACAAGTCTTCAAGATATTTCTTGTATATACTCTCCTTATTCTGTTGATAATTTCTTTCAAGCCATAAATTAATGAGAGTGGCTGAACACATCTCTAAGCATGCAGCTTACTTAAAGCGCTTCCAACAAAGAAGCAGGACATCTGGTGGGTTGAAGTGAGAATGTAAAAAAGTCATATCCTTTTCAGGGGCCTTTAATGCTTGTTTTGAAAATAATACTACTTCTCTGTTCATTACAATGGCACTTGTTTTTTTTGTTGTTGTTCTTGCTGTTTTTTGGATGGAGTCTCTCTCTCTCTCTCTGTTGCCCAGGCCAGAGTGCAGTGACGCGATCTCCCACGCCCACAGGTTGAGACTCCGTCTCAAAAAAAAAAAAGGAAAAATAAAAAAAGACTCACACTTGGAAATAACTGAAATGTCTAAGGATAGGAGACGGGTTAAATAAATTACTGTACATCGGGGGAAAATAGATATTAAAAATGACATTTTGGGAGAATATTTCCTGGCCTGAATATATGATCACAATATACTGTTCAGTGATAAACCAGGTTATAAAAAAACAATAAATGTACATTATGGCCCCAGTTTTATAATAAATGTAAAACAAATATAGATGGAAAAACATCAAAAGGTAGTGGTTATAGATCTTTCCAATTATCCTCTTTATATTTGTCAGCATTTTTCAAAAATTTAAAAAATAAGCAAGTACCTAATCTTAACACTTTGAGAGGCCAAGATGGGAGGATCACCTGAGGTCAGGAGTTCAAGGCTAGCCTGGACAACATGGTGAAACCCTGTCTCTACTAGAAATACAAAAATTGGCCGGGCGTGGTGGCATAGGCTTGTAATTCCAGCTACTCGGGAGGCTGAGGCAGGAGAATTGCTTGAACCAGGGAGGCAGAGGTTACAGTGAGCCGAGATGGCGCCACTGCACTCCAGCCTGGGCGACAGAGCAAGACTCCGTCTCAAAACAAAAGAAACAAACAAACAAAAAAGATATTCTAGTACTGTATTTTTACCGTACCTTTTCTATGTTTAGATATGTTTAGATACACAGATACTTACCATTGTGTGACAGTTGCCTACAGTATTCAGTATAGTCACATTCCTGTAATCCCAGCACTTTGGGAGACCAAGGCAGGAGGATCACTTGAGCTCAGGAGTTTGAGACCAGGGTGGGCAACAGAGTGAGGCCCTGTCTCTACTAAAAATTCAAAAAAGTAAGCTGGATGTGGTGCACACCTGTAGTCCCAGCTGCTTGGGAGGCTGAGGCAGGAGGATCGCTTGAGCCCAGGAGTTTGAGGCTGCAGTGAGCCCTGATCATGCCACTGCACTCCAGCCTGGATGAGAGTGAGACCCTGTCTCAAAATAATTAATTAATTAACATTTCCAAAGTTTGTAGCTTAGGAGCAATAGGCTATACCCTGTAATCTATAGGCTATACCCTAGTATGTAATCGGATAGACCATCTAGGTTTGCGGAAGTACACTCTGTGGTGTTCTTACAATGATGAAATCACCTAACAAGGCGTTTCTCAGAACATAGCCCCATCATTAAGCAACACATGACTGTATACACAAGAAAGTGTTTGAATCAATATCAAATTTCCCTATGGAAAGGGATACCAATTTATATTTTTATCAGTCATGTATGGCTGTTTTCCCACATTCTCGCCCAAAACGTCATTCATTATGCCATACCAATTTAACAGATAATAATAATAGTAGCCAACACTTACTGAGTGCTTACTGTGTGCTGTTCTGAACAAGTCACATTAAATTCACTCAATTCTCATAGCAGTCCAATGAAGTGGGTACTCCATTATATAAAGGAGGAAACTGAGGTCTATAAAGATTAATTAACTAGCCTAAAATTCAGCAGCTGGCAAGTGGTGAGAGCCCAGGGATAGGAAACTAGGGAGTGCGTCTCCAGAGCCTTCGCTCTTAACCTTTATGTCATACCATCTCTTGATTGCTGACGCCTCGTTATTTTAACATAGATTTCATTGACTGTTACTGGAATTAAACTAATTTTGTATGTTAAATTCTTCTTTTGCTAATTGGCTATTCCTACCCTTTACCTAATTTTCTATTGTAGTATTATAGAATATTTTAAGGCCGGCACAGTGGCTCACGCCTGTAATTCTAGCACTTCGGGAGGCCAAGGCAGGTTTGCCTGAGCACAGGAGCTCAAAACCAGCCTAGGCAACATGGCAAAAACCCATCTCTACAAAAAAATAAAAGATATAGATATAGATAAAATTAGCCGGGTGTGGTGGCATGTACCTGTAGTCCTAGCTAGAGGCTAATGTGGTAGGATCACCTAAACCTGGGAGGTTGAGGTTGCAGAGAGCCAAGATTGTGCCACTGCACTCCAACCTGGGTCACAGAGTGAGACCCTGTCTTTTAAAAATTTATTTAGCCCGGGAACGGTGCTCACACTTGTAATCCCAGCACTTTGGGAGGCTGAGGCGGGCGGATCACCTGACGTCAGGAGTTCGAGACCAGCCTGACCAACATGGTGAAACCCCGTCTCTACTAAAAATACAAAAATTAGCTGGGCATGATGGCGGGCACCTGTAATCCCAGCTACTCGGGAGGCTGAGGCAGGAGAATTGCTTGAACCTAGGAGGCAGAGGTTGCAGTGAGCCAAGATCGCGCCATTGCACTCCAGCCTAAGTGACAGAGTAAAACTCCATCTCAAAAAGAAAAAAAAAGAAACAGAAGGGATGAAACTAATGAGTTGGAAAGGAAGGTGGAAAAGCTAAGGAAAGAATTGGAGGGAGGTAGGAGGACCGCTGGAAAGAGCGGAGCGTGTCACACATACTGTGGAAAACCGCAGTGATGACCTGGAGACAGGCTTCAGAAAGGTGCACAGGAAACAAAAGAAACAGATGGAATGTCAGATCGAAGCAATTAGAAGCTGATAGAAATCCAGACTGACAACAGCATTCCCACATTTGTATGCGAATGTTCCTGGCAGAGAGAGTAAATGGAATAGAAAATACTCTTAAGGATATAACATGAAACGACTTCATTAAATAAAGGAAGACCTGAATCTGCAGGTCCAAACTGCTTGCCATATTCCAGAAAAGAGTGTGAGAGAAATGATCGACACTGAAACACAAATACTGCTGAGGGTCTTAATCTCAAAAGGAAAGAGTGATCTCCCCATCAACAAATAAGTCAACAGCAAAAAGCAAAACAAAAACAATACTACTAATAAAGAGCCCGTTAAGAATATAGGCAGAAGAGGCCAGGGCGCAGTGGCTCACACCTGTAATCCCAGCACTTTGGGAGGCCGAGGGGGAGGCAGATCACCGGAGGTCAGGAGTTCGAGACCAGCCTGGCCAACATGGTGAAACCCCGTCTCTACTGAAAATACAAAAATAAGCTGGGCGTAGTGGCGGGCGCCTGTAATCCCAGCTACTCGGGAGGCTGAGGTGGGAGAATCGCTTGAACCTGGGAGGCGTTCAAACACTGCTTCAGTAAACAAGGAAGGAGGTCATGAGGAATCTAATGAGCCAAGATCGTGCCATTGCACTCCAGCCTGGGCAACAAGAGCAAAACTCCATCTAAAAAAAAGAAAAAAAAAGAAAAGAATATAGGCAGAAGAAGCAGTCAGTTAGGACAAATACCCCTAACCTTGATTACATTCTTTTTTTTTTTTTTTTTTTTTTTGAGACAGGGTCTCGCTCTGTCACCCAGGTTGGAGTGCAGTGTCGTGATCTTGGCTCACTGCAGCCTCCGCCTCCCCAGCTCGAGCAGTCCTCCCACTTCAGCCTCCCAAGTAGCTGGAACTAGGTTTTGCCATGTTGCCCAGGCTGGTCTCTAACTCCTGAGCTCAAACAATCCTCCCACCTTGGCCTCCCAGAGTGCTGGGATTACAGGCATGAGCCACCACACCCAACCTGGGTACATTCTTAATATGTGTTAGGAGCTTGAATTTTCACACCAGCCCTGAGATGTTGGTGCTATGAATACCCATTTCACAGACAAGAAAACAGGCCCAGGCCAGGTGCAGTGGCTCACGCCTGTTGTCCCAGCACTTTGGGAAGCCAAGGCGGGAGGATCACTTGAGGTCAGAAGTTTAAGACCAGCCTGGCCAACATGGTGAAACTCCATCTCTACTAAAAATACAAAAATTAGCCAGGTGTAGTGGCGAGCACCTGTAGTCCCAGCTACTTGGGAGTCTGAGGCAGGATAATTGCTTGAACTTAGGAGGAGAAGGTTTCAGTGAGCCAGGATCATGCCACTGCACTCCAGCCTGGACAACAGAGCAAAACTCTATCTCAAAAAAGAGAAATGAAAAAAAGAAAAGAAAAGAAGAGAGAAGAGAAGAGAAGAGAGAAGAGAGAAAAGACAAAAGAGAAAAGAGAAAAGAAAAGAAAAGAGGTCCAGAGTTGCCATTTGATGAAGGAAGGATACAAACCCAGAACCTTGGGTGCTATCACTACACTACAGTGCCTCACCCACAAAGGAGGAAAATCTCAGTCTGGACACTTCACCACAGTTCTGAAGATGTCAGCCCAAGGAGAAACAGCATCTACAGTGAATTCTCTACCCAACCAAGTGGCCATTTATGTCCATGGCAACATATATATATTCTCAATTATGCAGAAGTTTAAATGTAATGCAAATACGTGCTGCTTTTCTTTAGCAAACTTATTTCATTTTATTCAATTGAATTTCATTATAGGAGATACAGATGTGCGTAATTATGTTAATTTACACATGATAATATACATTAAGACCATAAGAAAGCTTCTGAGAAAATTCCTGCTCAGTCAAAAGGTCCTCCCGAGCAGGGGCTGAGGGTCTTGCACGTGGCTGGATCCACACACGATCTGAGTCATAGGAGGCACTGAAGGCACTGGAGGCACTGAAGGATGGGCTTGATGTACTTGGAACAGCTCAGTCACTGTTTTGATGCAGGGCCTGTTGCAGGTGTGATGACTACAGTCAGGATCATGAGTGCTAAAGGAATTTGCCAAGGTAGTCATAGGTTTAAAAAAAAAATAGCAGATTTATTAGAGGGAAAGTACATTGCAAGGAATCAACGGGCAGCACAGCAGAAAAGGGACTGTCTTCAAAAAGGCAAGGGCTGGAAGGAGGCTTTACAGGGTCATGCTGGAGGGGTTTTGTGCAGTTACAGTCCTGCTGCTGGGGCTACGTGCAACGTGAGGGAACAGGATGTTGTGCAAGGGGCTGTTTGTGGTTAGCCGTCTCTCAGAACAATTGTTCTCCCCAACCCAGGACCCCTTCCTCATTGTTGCCTACTTATGAAGATTTCTGGGCCCAAATCAATGTTATAGAAATGGGATCAGGTGAGACAATCCATGTATCACCTACGAATAGACTCAAAAGAATTGGAAGTAGGGTCTTGAAGAGAAATCTGTACATCCGTATTAATAGCAGCTTACTCACGATAGCCAAGGCATAGAAGCTACCTAAATGTCTATCAATAGATGAATAGATAAACAAAATATAGTATATACTTAAAGCAGAATATGGTTCAGCCTTAAACAGGAAGGAAACTCAGACACATGTGACAACATGAATGAACCTTGAGGACACTGTGCTAACAGAAGTAAGCCAGGCACGAAAAGACAAAATATTGTATTCCACCTATAAGAGGTACCTAGAGTAGTCAAATTCATAGAAACAGATAGGAGAATGGTGGTCTCCAGGGGCTGGGGGAAGGAGAGAATGGAGGGTTGTTTAATGGAAGCAGAGTTTCAGTTTTGCAAGTTCTGGAGAGGGGTGGTACTGATAGTTGCACAAGAATGTGAATATACTTAATACTACTGAACTATATACTTAAAAATACTTAAGACGATGCATTTTATGTCACATATGTTTTATAGAAATACACCTATATTATATATATGTACACATATATTTGTATAAACATACAGTCCTGTAATTAAACATTTTTTTATGCTGGGTGCAGTGGCTCACGTCTGTAATCCTGGCACTTTGGGAGGCCAAGGTGGGAGAATTGCTTGAACTCAGGAGTTTGAGACAAATCTGGGAAACAGAGCAAGACCACATCTCTACTAAATTTTTTTTTTTTTTTTAATTAGCTGGACATGGTGGTATGTGCCTACTCAGGAGGCTGAGGCGGGAGGATCACTTGAGCCCAGAAGACAGAGGCTGTTTTGAGTTATGATCTCACCACTGCACTGCAGCCAGGGCAACAGAGCAAGACTTTATTTCAGTAATAATAATAATACTTTTAAGAAACCGTTTTCAAGACAAAGTTATCTCCAAATCCAGCTTCCATCACTATAGAGCATTCAGAGTCAACAAGTCTTCATGCTGTTGGACCTGCTGTGCTGGAGGGCTTCATGCCCATCAGATAAATATTAGCATTCCCTCTGAGTCTGTATGAGATTGGGCTTGAGGCATCCTTCATAGCATTGTCAAGGCACCACTCACGCCCAGATCTTCAGCACTGGCAGCATCCCCGTTCTCATTAGATAGCACAGCCATTTTCCCCAGTCTCTCCTATCTTTTAGAGCAGCGGTTCCCAATCTTTTCGGCACTGGGAACTGGTTTCATCAGAGACAGTTTTTCCACAGGCAGTGGGGGACGGTTTGGGGGTGACTCAAGCATTACATTTACTGTGTACTTTATTGCTATTATTATTACATACTCACCATAATGTAGAATCAGTGGAAGTCCTAAGTTTGTTTTCCTGCAACTAGACAGGACAGGTATTGGGAGACAGTGACAGATCATCAGGCATTAGATTCTCATAAGGAGCATGCAAGCTAGATTCCTTCCATGCACCGTTGACAATAGGGTTCACACTCCTATGGGAATCTAAGGACTCCGCTGATCTGACAGGAAGCGGAGCTCATGCGGTAATGCTCACTTTCTCGCTCGCCGCTCACCTCCTGCTGTGCAGCCCGTTTCCTAACAGGCCATGGACTGGTGCTGGTCCCTGGCAGGGGGTTGGGGACCCCTGTTTTAGAGCACTGTTGAAAGACAGAACACTCATGATTTCACTCATCATGGAGACATCAGTCTGATGTCTCCTGACCTCCTGACCTCAAGTGATCCACCTGCCTCTACCTCCCAAAGGTGATCTGCCTCCAATATCCATCACTGGGATCCAAATGGTCTTTGCCAAGTTATAGTTTCTGGGTCAATATTCAGTCCTAGAATTCTGCTTAATTCTTTATCAGCGTGACAGAGTCAGTCTTCTCAATTCTTCCTCTTAATAGCCTTCAGATCTGGGTATCAGACAACTTTCTTACTCCATTGACTGAAGGTACCAAATAAGGGACCTCTGTCCATCTGTGTCAGCTCATGGAATGCACAAACATCAGTAGCAGCAGCAAAAAGAACACTAGGTCACCAGTAAGGCTGATGTCGAACTCCATAGGAATGACTGGGCAGTCTACTGCCTCGTATTTCAAAAGTTCCACCCTGAGAGGCTGTCAAACCTAAGCGAACCTAAGTAGGCATATACCACTATGTCCAGCTAATTTAAAAAAAATTTTTAGTAGAGATGGGGGTCTCGCTATGATTCCCAGGCTATTCTCAAACTCCTGAGCTCAATCAATTCTCTCACCTTGGGAGCCTGACGAAGAGCTTGCACCAGCCCATTGTGGTTGTTCTTTATTCCCAGGACCTTTGGGGTTCTTCTAGTCACTGCCACAGTGTTTTGTTGTTGTTGTTGTTTGTTTGTTTGTTTTTGAAACAGAGTCTCACTCTGTCACAAGCCCAGGCTGGAGTGCAGTGGCACGATCTCAGCTCACTGAAACCTCCACCTCCCGGGTTCAAGTGATTCTCCTGCCTCAACCTCCTGAGTAGTTGGGATTACAGGCGCCTGCCACCACCATGCCCGGCTAATTTTTGTATTTTTAGTAGAGATGGGGTTTCACCGTATTGGCCAGGCTGGTTTCGAACTCCTGACCTCAGGTGATCTGCCCACCTCGGCCTCCCAAAGTGCTGGGATTACAGGCATGCCACTGTGCCGGGCCAACTGCCACACTGTTTCTTTAGACTCTGACTTGCTGAGAGATGACCTTCTGTTCAGGTTTCTTGCCAGCACCGTGGCCCGGGTGGTCTCCTGCCTCCTCTGGACTCTGCACATACATGTGTGTAACATGGGATCCAGCCAGCTGACTGAATCGAAATAACTTCCACACAGGGATGGCATGGTAGGAAAGAAGTTGCAGGGTTATTCAATCAATGTAAACTTAGAATTAAGAATAACTGGCCGGGCCGGGCGCGGTGGCTCAAGCCTGTAATCCCAGCTCTTTGGGAGGCCGAGACGCGTGGATCACGAGGTCAGAAGATCGAGACCATCCTGGCTAACATGGTGAAACCCCGTCTCTACTAAAAAATACAAAAAACTAGCCGGGCGAGGTGGCAGGCGCCTGTAGTCCCAGCTACTCGGGAGGCTGAGGCAGGAGAATGGTGTAAACCCAGGAGGTGGAGCTTGCAGTGAGCTGAGATCGAGCCACTGCACCCCACCCTGGGTGACAGAGCGAGACTCCGTCTCAAAAAAAAAAAAGAATAACTGGCCAGGCGCAGTGGCTCATGCCTGTAATCCCAACACTTTGGGAGACCGACGCAGGCAGATCATAGGTCAACAGATCAAGACCATCCTGGCCAACATGGTGAAACCTGGTCTCTACTAAAAATACAAAAATAAGCTGGGCGTGGTGGCGCACACCTGTGTTCCCAGCTACTCAGGGGGCTGAGGCAGGAGAATCGCTTGAACCCGGGAGGCAGAGGTTGCAGTGAGCTGAGATTGCACCACTGCACTCCAGCCTGGCGACAGAGCGAGACTGTGTCTTAAAAGAATAATAACTATGGTGACTGCTCTTACAAAATGTAATTTTTATCATTCTTCTCAGAAATCCATACGATATAAAAATAAACATTTGTCGGCAGTAGACTATGACAATCCTAGAAAATACTTACATTAAAATGGGGGAGGGAGAAGAGAGGAGAGTGAAAATATGGCCACCTGTCAGTCCAAGGGTCTTTATTACAAATAACAGAAGCTTACCCTGGCTGAGTAAATATAAAAGGAATTTAGTTAGTTGGTTAGTTTCAACTTTAATTTTAGGTTCAAGGGGTACATGTGCAAGTTTGTTATGTGGGTAAATTGCATGTCGGTAGGGTTTGGTGTAGAAGTGATTTCATCCCCCAGGCAGTGAGCATAGTACCCAATAGGTAGTTTCTCAGCCCTTACCTTCCTCCTCAATCACCCCTCAAGTAGGTCCTGGTGTCTCTCGTTCCCATCTTTGTGACCACGTGTACTCAATGTTTAGCTCCCAATTATAAATGAGAACATGTGGTATTTGGTTTTCTGTGCCTGCATTAATTCAATTAGGATAATGGCTGCCAGCTATATTCTTATTGCTGCTAAGGACACAATTCCACTCATTTTTATAGCTGCATTGTATTTCATGGTATATATATGCTACATTTTCTTTATCCAGTCCACTGTTGATAAGCATCTAAGTTGATTATAAAAGGAATTTATTAAAGGGATTTTGAAGAGCTTATAAAATTGTTAGGAAGTCTAGAGAAGTGGGCTTAAGATTCATCTTCTGGGAACAGCACTCAAAACCACACTGCAGAACAGTCTGAGGAGGAAACTGCGGCAATCACCACCCAGTACTACATGCTACAGTTTGTACCACTGTCACTCTGAGCCAGGAACTCAACCTTCTAGCCAGGGCCACTGCCACCAGAACAAAAGCTCCTAATGTCTTCCCCCTCAGATCATAAGTCGAAGTCTGGCACATGTGTGTCAGATAGAAACAGAGTCATATGTGCGAAGATGCAAGAGATTCTGGGAAGGTGAGTATTTGACATTTTCCGATCTATTAAGAGAAAGAATTGTTTCCCCACACAAGGACTCATACAGTAGATAACTCCTCCAACCAGTGAAGGGGTTCAGTTGCTAGGGGAAAACATGCATGATAACTGTCCAGTATAGCCAATTTCTTCATATTTCATAGATGTGAATCAATCAATATAACTTCATTTCTGAAATTGATTAACATTATAAACATATTAAGGCTATAAAGATTAAATGCTTTTTTTTTTTTTTTGAGATAGAGTTTCACTCTGTCGCCCAGGCTGGAGTGCCATGGAGCAATCTCTGCTCACTGCAACCTCTGCCTCCGGGGTTCAAGCAATCCCAGGTAGCGCTCACTGCAACCTCTGCCTCCGGGGTTCAAGCAATCCCAGGTAGCTGGGACTACAGGTGCGCACCACTATGCCCGGCTATTTTTTGTAATTTTAGTAGAGATGGGGTTTCACTATGTTGGCCAGGCTGGTCTCAAACTCCCAACCTCAAGTGATCCGCCCACCTCAGCCTCCCAAAGTGCTGGGATTACAGGTGTGAGCCATCGTGCCCAGCCTACACTTCTTAATTACTGGAGGACAAGAAATAAAGACCATGGCACATAAACTAGAAAACAAAAGAGAACGTAAAAGTTTCAAAAAACAAAATAAGACAGCAGAAACAATACCAAATATGTCTATCTTAATAATAAGTGTTAAGTGGGAAAACTAATTTAGATTATCAGATTTAACCTTTAAAAATAATATATTTCACATTACACATAGACCTAAAATAAAGTGACTCAGGTTGAATGTAAAAAGATGAGCAAAAATATACCAGATATATTCAATATGCACAAGATCTGTATGAGGAAAACTACAAAACTCTGAGGGGAAAAAATCAGACATCTAAATAAAATGGAGAGATAGTCCATGTTCATGGATAAGAAGACTCAATATAGTTAAAACAGCAATTTTTCCCAACTTGATCTATAGATTCAATGTGATCCCAGTCAAAATTCCCGCAAATTCTCTTCTTTTTCTTTCTTTTTTCTTTTTTTTTTTTTGAGACAGAGTCTTGCTCTATTGCCCAGGCTGGAGTGCAATGGCGTGATCTCAGCTCACTGCAACCTCTGACTCTAATATTCCTGTGCTGAAGGCCATGTGAGAACAACTCTTACTTAAGTTAATTTGGTAATATTACAACTCTCTTTCAAGCATCTTAGATTTAGCTCCCAATGTGCAATCAACTTTTGATGTGGAAAAAAAAGCCTATGCTGAAAGTAGTTAACAGTGGCTAGTCCACTGTTACGGACATTTGACTTAAGGATTCAGAGACGGACTCTGTTGAATTATTCTTTTATTCATACATATCGCCCACTCTCCCGTCTCTGGTTTCCACCTTCAGATATAACCTAACCCACTCTCAACTAGATGTTGCCCGTGGCCTAGGACCCAACCGCTGGGCAGAAGCCTCTCCCCATACAGGCCATCCACCAACAAGTAAGAATTGCCCACGTTGAGCAGGAATAGTACGAAGTAGTTACTGGGATCCACTGAAAGCTATAATATGAAAGTATCTAGAGATTGCCCTTAGGAACTGGTGTGTAGGTCTCAAATATTTCCCAATGTTAGGAGGAAAAAAAAAAAAAAGCACAAGAATTCACCCTGCAGTGCTTGCTGAGAATTTAGAGGTGGGGTATATACCTGTAATGTCCCGAGGATCCCGCTGAGGATAAGCAGTATATGATATCTTCTAGTGGTGTGTGCAACCTGGCTGTGCCATTAACTGTAATCCTGCTTTGTTTTTTGGAGTAGAAGGAGAAACAGGCAAAGCCAACCTAGGTGCTTTTAATTGATCCCCAGTAGTGCTGTTAACTAGACCAGCTTAGAAATAGGTGTGGGTCTGTCTACTTCAGATGCAAAGGATAAATGCAGTGGGTGTCACAGCCAGAATAATAATTATGTCATCTGTCTTGTCACGGAATGTGACTATGGTAATTGCGGCATTTTCTCCCATCATTGAAGCTTGTAATTATAGTGCAACTAACAGGATTATGTGCTAACTTGGGCTGCTTTAATCACCTCTTTTACTCTGAAATGTGATGGTAAAATTCCACAGTTGTTCCCAAGCTACCGATTCTTTTCAACATCTGTTGTCTTGTAACTCTAACAGTTCAATACTAAGACGGGGAGGCACAGAGATGCTCCAGGCATTTCATCACAGCAAACTTGAGGGAAAGCCGAATTCAGGCTTGATGAGAAAGCATACACAGTAAAGGAATTTTCAATTTTCTACCAGAATAAGATTTTCTCCTTGAAAGAAAATTGTCTATGTTCCAAAGATGGCAGATGTTTAATGGGATCTGGCGGTGTCTGCAACCCCTATTTGGTGCGTGTTGAAGGAAACCTCCAACCATAAACATCAATCTAGGGCTGATTAAGAAAATCTCCCTTTCAGCGGAAGGAGCAGGCTTAGGTTAATTAATACCTGGATGCTGAGCTATTTGTTGGGACGCCACCTTTCATGTATCAGGCTCATTAAGATGGTCATTACCTATATTTATCTTTTCAGATCACATTAACAATAAACTTCAGGGGTTACCCAAGATACTTTGGTTATACAGGTTATAGAGGACTCTGGACACTATGTGAAAAGAGGGGGTGATGAAGGCAGAAAACTCCCTTGACTATTTTGCTGTAAGATGACTTATGCTCTATTAGATGCAGCTGTGCGTAAGTGGGCCATTCTTCACAGTGTTACATTTCAGTAATTCTGTGTGCACCTAGGAAATTAATGTTGCATGGAACCAACCCAGATCCACACATTCGGGCTTAAACTGAGCACTTCTTGATCGGCACTAATACTGGCTTCATTGTGTGTGCATTTCTGTTGCATGGATGCACAGACAGGATTCAGCAAGCCAGAGGAGTGTAGCTATAACTCAGCAAACGCAACTGTGATCTTAAAGCAACAAAAGGAAGCAACCTAAGAACAACTGGTTTTCTTGCAAGAAAAATTGTGGCATCAAGTACAGCATCACCTTTGGGAGGTGACAGAAAAATTCCTAGATTAGACCTGCTTAGACCTGGCAAGGCCAGACTATTAACAGCATAATTGTTAGGGTGTTGCAGACACTGGGCTGTAAGGGAAGAAGTTACTCCGCTGTGGAGTGGAACGTGGGCCCAAGCAGACCTCCCCTTGACTGAGCTGTTCCCCAAAGCCCCAACATTTTTTGAGCCCACTCCTTTAATGTTTGGTCATGATGTACATGATGTACTGGTTGATAATGCAGCTTCCACAGTGAGGCGCCCCCTTTAGGTTGCTCCCAGAGAATTGAAAGAGTCGAATTGGCCCATGTTGGATGTTGATAACCACCTGGACAGGTAAACTGATCAAGGGGAAGAAAGCTGTCGTGACAGTTTAACCAGCCAACTTCTGATTAGCTGGATTGTATGTGTAGACAGAAGGGGATTGGCAGGTCACAGCCTAGAGGAAGGGGTGTCTTGGAGACCACAGTGACCATGTCCATCCCGCACTTCTCAGGGTGCGGGGACAGAGGGTAAGTCCCAGCTGAAGACACTTCCTGTCTCTAAGTGAAATGAAATGATCTAAGATACTCTAGGTGGAAGACGCTCCTTCTTCTGGTCCTGTGAGCTCCCAGGTAGTTGTTCCACAAGGATCTCTCCTCTTGTGCGCTGGCTGGGCAGGTGAGAACGTTCCAGGCCGCTTGAGAATTACGGGTCTCACTGTCAATTAACAAAGCAGCTGCTGTAGTATGGCGGCTGAGTATAGATTCTGCATACAGTGTAGATTATAGATTCCGTATCGAGTGTAGATTCTGTGGAGTAGAAAAGAGGTCCCCAACCCCCGGGCCATGGACCAGTACTAGTCTGTGGCCTGTTAGGAACCGGGCCGCACAGCAGCAGGTGAGCAGCAGGTGAGCAAGCAAAGCTTCCTCTGTATTTACAGGTGCTCCCATTGCTTGCATTACCGCTTGAGCCCTGCCTCCTGTCAGATCAGCAGCCGCATTAGATTCTTACAGGAGCACAAACCCAATTGTGAACTGTGTGTGTGAGGGATCTAGGTTGCAAGCTCCTTATAAGAATCCTGTGTCTGACTATCTGTCACTGTCTCCCATCACCTCCAAATGGGACCATCTAGTTGCAGGAAGACAAGCTCAGGTCTCCCATTGATTCTACATTATGGTGAATTGTATATAATTGTTTCATCATGTATAGTGATAGAAATAAAGTGTACAATAAATGTAATGCGCTTGAATCATCCTGAGACCATGTAATAGTGATAGAAATAAAGTGTACAATAAATGTAATGCACTTGAATCATCCTGAGACCATCCCCCCATCCCCAGTTAGTGGAAAAACTGTCTTCCATGAAACCACTCCCTGGTGCCAAAAAGGTTGGGGACGGCTGTAGTATAGTATAGCTTAGCTTCAAATTCTGCTGCTTTCTCCCTCTCGCTCTCTTTTTTTTTTTTTTTTTTTTTTTTTTTTTTTTTTTTTTTTTTTGAGATGGAGTCTCGTTCTGTCACCAGGCTGGAGTGCAATGGCGTGATCTCGGCTCACGGCAACCTCTGACTCCCTGGTTCAAGCGATTCTCCTGCCTCAGCTTCCCGAGTAGCTGGGATTACAGGCATGGGCCACCACGCCCAGCTAATTTTTGTATTTTTAGTAGAGATGGGGTTTCACCATGTTGGCCAGGATGATCTCAAGCTCCTGACCTCGTGATCTGCCCGCTTCGGCCTCCCAAAGTGCTGGGATTACAGTCATGAGCCACCATGCCCGGCCCTGGTTTCCTCTCTTAATAGATGGGTGACCTTCTTAACCTTTGTGCCTCAGTCTCCTCATCTGTAAAGTGGCTTTAAGAATAGTACTTATCATGTATACTTGAAAATGGCTTGCCAGACTCAGTGGCTCATGCCTGTAATCCCAGCACAGATTATAGAGAGGCCGAGGCGGGCAGATCACCTGAGGTCAGGAGTTTGAGACCAGCCTGAGCAACATGGTGAAACCCCCATCTCTACCAAAAATAAAAAATTAGCCAGGCATGGTAGCAGGAGCCCGTAATCCCAGCTACTCAGAAGGCTGAGGCAGGAAAACTCTTTGAACCCAGGAGGTGGAGGTTACAGTGAGCTGAGATAGCCTTACTGCACTCCAGTCTGGATGACAGAGAGAGACTCCATCTCAAAAGAAAAAAGAAAATTGCTAAAAGAGTAAATTTTACATGTTTTTAACCACAAAGAAAAGCATATGAGGTAATGGATGTGTCAGTTAGCTTGATTTAACCATTCTATAATGTATACATGTATCAAAACATCATGTTGTATACCATAAATATATTCCATTTTTATTTGTCAATTATAAATAAAGAATTGTGCTTTTTTTTTTTTAGAGACAGGATCTTGCTCTGCCACCCAGGCTGGAGTGGCTGGCTATTTTTTTCATTTTGTGGTAGAGTCTTGTTATGTTGCCCAGGCTAGAATCGTACTTATCAGAAGAATTAAATGGCATAGTACATCTGTTGCATGTAGCACAGTGCTGGCACCTGAGAAGCGATCAGTAAATGTAAATGTTAGCTTCTATTTGTATTATGGTTTTATCCAGCTGCCTCCTGAGCTTGTTTAATATGGGCCAGCCACAAGAGATGATCCATTCTGAGTGTGCCAGGAAATCATGTTTCTGGGCCCAGAAGTCCAGTGATTGCCCTCTGGAGAACGGGGGCAGATTCACCAAGGTGTCCGCTACTGTGTGGGACTGGACAGGTTATCAGATGCCCGTCTCCTGGCCTCTCATCATGGATCCACAGTGGCGTGCAAGTGTTCTTTTGTGACATTTCAGCACACATGGATTATTATAGTGACTACATCATGTTTGAGATCACAGTGAGATCTTCTAGAGGGCCTTGTGCTTTCCCT
This sequence comes from Theropithecus gelada, assembly GCF_003255815.1. Lineage (NCBI taxonomy): Eukaryota > Metazoa > Chordata > Mammalia > Primates > Cercopithecidae > Theropithecus > Theropithecus gelada. Next base: position 209,330,645 of record NC_037668.1, on the reverse strand, counting down.
TGCATCCTTTCAATTAGCTAAAGGGTAGATAGTGAATACTTCCTTCCTGAATGACATAAAGAGGATTATAGAGAATTCAGATGAAACTGGAGCATGCCCAGAAAAAAATGAAGTAGATGGGAAGAGTGAAAACTAGAAAACTGGAGAGGGCATGATGGTCAGGCAAGACATTATTTATGTTTTTCTTTTTTTGAGATGGAGTTTCATTCTTATTGCCCAGACAGGAGTGCAGTGGTGCAATCTCAGCTCATTGCAACTTCCAACTCCCAGGTTCAAGCAATTCTCCTGCCTCAGCCTCCTGAGTAGCTGGGATTACAGGTGCCCACCACCACGCCCAGTTAATTTTTTGTATTTTTAGTAGAGACGGGGTTGCACCATGTTGGCCAGGCTGGTCTTGAACTCCTGACTTCAGGCGATGCACCCGCCTTGGCCTCCCAAAGTGCCGGGATTACAGGTGAGCCACTGTATCCAGCCGAGCCATTCTTAAACGGAGCTCCCAGAAGAGCTCACTGGAGTCAGGGGTCCAGACCTAGCAAACCCAAGAGGACAGTGGCTCCTAGAGGAGCAATGTGGTTGTTCCAACACTGCAGCCCTTGTATGTGCTGCCCAGGCAGCAGTGAAGACCACCGCCCAGGGGTTGCCAGAAGGGCCACTGGATGAATTTAGTGGCTGTCCTAACATGGTGGCCATGAGGGAGACCCCAGACCTCAGCAGCTTCTGCATCTCTGGGCATGGTGAGAAGCCAGGAGTGGAAACTAAGAAGGTCATGACTCCAGCAGCTGGGGAGGGCACTTGGTTTTCCTTAGAAGGTGGCAGCAAGGGAGGGCTCAATCTCCCAAGCCCAACGGCTCTGAGTTTGCACACTCACCATGTGATTCCATTCTCTTGTGTGTCCATCACAGCCCTGTGGGCCTCAGAGTCTGTTTCCCTAAGCCTATGCTCTAGCTCCTTGTGATGGCTTCACAGACCCCCCTACAGATTCAGTTTTCCCCTGGGCCTCACCCATCTGGGAAATTCCTATATGGGCGTCCTATAAACCACTGCAAACTTCAAACACTCCTATTAAACTCAACATACACAGTTTTAGGATCTTAAATACTGACCATGCTATTAAAGGTAGAATCATAGACATTTTAGAGTAAATTGGGACCTTAGAGCTCTCCAACGCTCCTGAATTTTACAAATGAAGGAAGTGAAGCTCAGAAAGGTTGAGCTACTTACCCAAGGACACACAGCTGGCTTAGGGGTGGGGGTAGAACTAGAAGCCTGATGTTTATAGGAACTCATTTCTCCATGCCACATTCTTAACAAATGTAGGCTTTGTAAGGATTTACATTGACTCATCTGCTAAATTTCAAGTTGATTTATTTTAGTGATGTGTTTAGTTGATTCATTGTATATCTCTGCTGAAATTATTCCTAGCCATTGCTAAAGCGGTTAGGTCTGGGCTGAAAATCAGAAGAATCTCTGTAAAATGTTGAAAGATGAGCCAATTTTTAAAACCCAGAAGGGAATGTGTATGGCCTGTGTAGCTGGAGTCTTCTAAACATTTTTTTTCTTCATCTGTGGAACATTTTTATCATTCTAGGGAAGATTTAGACATTGAATGTACTAAAAGGATTTCATTTGACTGCTATATACTTACCCCTGCCTGTAATCCTCTAATAAACACTCGCAGGCAGAACAGCCTAATTGGCAGGATGAGTTAATGCACAGGCCATTTATTTGCGAAGCACATGACACAGACCATGAACAAAATAAGCTCGTAACTGCCTCTCCCTGTTAGCAAATGCTTGTCCGCACCCCGCCCTCTCGCAACCTGCTCTTCCTCTGGGCTTGAGCTTGGGGACAGTTTGATGTACAACTGCCGTGCACTAGCAGGCTTCAGATAAGCCTGGAAAGAAATGCAGGGGAAAGAACTTTCTGGTCAGGAGAACCTCTCGCCGCAGGGGAGTGGCCACCCCAAGTTAAAACATGTGTGCTGGCCAGGCACGGTGGCTCACGCCTGTAATCCCAGCACTTTGGGAGGCTGAGGTGGGCAGATCACCTGAGGTCAGGAGTTTGAGACTAGCCTGGCCAACATAGTGAAACCCCATCTCTACAAAAAATACAAAAATTAGCTGGGCATGGTGGGTGCCTGTAATCTCAGCTACTTGGGAGGCTGAGGCAGGAGAATCACTTGAACTTGGGAGATGGAGGTTGCAGTGAGCGGGGGTCGTGCCACCGCACTCTACAGAGTGAGACTCTGCCTCAAAAAATAAATAAATAAAAATTAAAAATAAATAAAAATAAAATATGTATGCTTCTAAAACATAGCTAAATATGAGTTCTGTTGGGGAGGATGAAGTGTCTCTCTGTGTTGGTCACAAGAGTGGATTGCAATAAAACCACTAATAATGATAATAAATATGATCACACTGGCTTGGCCAGGGGCTGCCTTCTGCTTTATTCTTCCAGAAACGGTTTAGCAAAGTCATTGTGAGACTACTGTCCTGGAGCCTCCACTCCTCACCTACTCAAAAGTATAGCAAGGCTGTTTGAGCCTCCTGCCATCCCTTATTCCTGTCTCCATGCTGACCTGCCTTGCAAGGGCAGCCTCCCTTTCTTGGAGGCACACTTCGAACCAGTCTCCTGGGTTTGTACGAACCCTCCCTCCAGCCTGGGCATGACCTTGTCATAGGCTGTGCGCACTATAAAGCCTATCCTAGGGCTTATCCTCACTCTACGTGGACACCTCTTCCCCGGACCCACACTGCGAAGGGGCCTTTAACCAAATGCCTGTGCTCTGTGCCCTCATAGGTCTCCCAGGCAGCTGCGGACCTCCTGGCCTACTGTGAAGCTCACGTGCGGGAAGACCCTCTCATCATTCCAGTGCCTGCGTCAGAAAACCCCTTTCGCGAGAAGAAGTTCTTTTGTACCATTCTCTAACTTCATGTGTGGCGAAAACGCCTCCTTTTCTGACCTTCAAAGTCCCCTGTAGAGACCATGCATGCTCTAAGCCTTAGGGAGTGAGACCAACACCCATCCCTGCCCAGCCAATGGTGGCCAGGGCTTGTCTTATGTTTTCATCTGTTTTCTTCGTGGCATTCAATTTCATTTTTTTCCTTTTCATTTTCATGTTATTTTCATTAGTGGCAAAGAAAATCAAAATTTTTATAGCCAAATAACAAATGTGCCATGTAAAAATAAGTCTGGAGTTAAGAGTTTAAAATTTTTAAACATCAATTTCAAGTGTATATCATATTCATACATTTCAGGGGATAACTTATTTAAAAAAAAAAATGCCTAAATATCTCTTATTTGCAATATTCAGTATCAAATTAGAGCATTTTGGCCAACTGAAACATATAACGTTCTCATCTCCTTTCCTGGAGAAAGCAGCTGCAGAGGTTCTCTAGTTCCTGCATTTCCATCATCCTAGTGAAAAGACAACCCACAGGATTCTTTTGTTTGTTGTTGTTGTTGTGGTGGTGGTGGTGGTGTTGAGACAGAGTCTCGCTCCGTTGCCCAGGCTGGAGTGCAGTGGTGCGACCTCAGCTCACTGCGACCTCCACCTCCTGGGTTCAAGTGATTCTCCTGCCTCAGCCTCCTGAGTAGCTGGGATTACAGGCATGCACCACCATGCCCAGCTAATTTTTTGTATTTTTAATAGAGACAGGGTTTCACCATGTTGGTCAGGCTGGTCTCAAATGCCTGACCTTGTGATCCACCCGCCTCAGCCTCCCAAAGCACTGGGGTTACAGGCGTGAGCCACCGCGCCCAGCCGTGGAATGGTTTTCTTAACGTATCCTCCCGGGGCCATGGTGGATGTCCCTTGTTTCAGTGGTCCTGCAAAGATAGATGGTGGGCAGACACTGAAGTCAACTTGACTGTAAAAGTACCCCATGCCGTTGATATGCTGTAGCAGACCTGTGGGTGCAGTCTCCCCTCTCCAAATGCCACCTCTTCCTGCTCCCTCCTCTTTTGGCTCCTACTTAGTAGTTCCATTGTGGGCTGCAGTAATATAAGCACCTGTTCTGGACACAGCGCTGGGCCCGCTGGGGTTTTACTAGGGCAGTCCCTCCTCTGCAGGAATGAGTCATGGTGACAGCAGCCCCCTGTGTGCCCCCTAGTCATCTGAGCATTGGTGTGCATTAAGGTACTTAATCTTCCAACAATAAATACCATAAGTGCATGTCTGTTTTGTTTTATTTTATTTATTCATCTTTTTGAGACAGAGTCTTGCTCTGTTGCCCAGGCTGGAATGCAATGGCACAATCTCAGCTCACTGCAACCTCCACTCCCAGGTTCAAATGATCCTCATGTCTCAGCCTCCCTAGTAGCTGGGATGACAAGCGCAGGCCAGCACACCTGGCTCATTTTTGTATTTTTAGTAGAGACGGGCTTTCACCATGTTGGCCAGGCTGGTCTCCAACTCCTGGCCTCAAGTGATCTGCCCACCTCGGCCTCCCAAAGTGCTGGGATTATAGGTGTGAGTCAGTGCACCCGGCCATATGTCTGTTTTAGAGTGAGGGGAAACTGAGGCACAAAAAGTTTATGTAGTTTGCCCAAGGTTACACATGGTAAGAAGAAAAACTGGGGTTTGAGGGCAGGCAGCCCGGCCCCAGAGTTCCCTTAGCCCCCTGAACTGTGCTACCTTCCAGGTCTACCTGTTTGCAGGTAGGGAGACCCGCAAACTATCTTAACTGCACACCGTGAAGCAAACACCTTTTTTGCACCAACCCATGGCACACTTCACTTCCCACGTTCACCAGGAGGAAGCCGAATTCTGGCAGTTTAAGGAAGGTGATTCATGGATGCCCCAAGGAAAGGCTAGACATTGATGAATTAGCTCTTGGATTGTCTAAGATCAACCTGAAGGCCCTACCTAAACCAAACTCATATGACCCCGATGAAAGAGGAGAATACACTGTGGGAGCAGAGCTCTTTGTCTAAGTTTGTTCTATTCTGTTTATTTGGAAACTGCCTGTTTCCCTAGTTCTGACCAAGACTTGCTGTGTGATACAGAGCAGGCCATTGTGTGCCTGAAATGTTCTAACCTGCAAATTGGGCTTAATGGTAATTATCCTGCCTTTCTGTCTGAGAGGAAACAGAGATGCGACATAGATGAAAGCTCTGATTATCATTTAAAACAAATAAATGTACTAAATGCCATGGTATAATATAGGGAAGAATGGATGACTTCAAAGAGACCATGGTTCTGTTGGATGAATAAAATTGCCTGCAAAGAGGCACATATAATTTTCAGATCAATTAATGACTTGCTGCCCTCGTAAATGGATTTAGGACATTTTTATTCCTTGCTTCTTTTGTTAAAACCCATTCTGAGTTTCATTATCAGCTCACTGATAATATCAGTGTTGTTAAGATGCTCAAACTAGAGCAGAATTGTATGCTGGATGTGACGCTAAGACCTCAGATCCTTTGATAGTGCAGTTTATGACCAGGATCTCTTTATTCTGTGGTTCACGCCAACATCATTAACCCGACGAAGCAAAGCACAAGTCACAAAAGCACATCAGAGAAGCTGAGAAAGTGGGACAGCACAGAGAGCATCAAAATCAGGTCAAAAAAATGCTGCTTTCCTCTTCCACCAAACTTCCTCTGCGTTGTTTTTACATGTCCCGTCCCTCCAGATTCAGGCTCCCTTTTGTTCTCTCTCCTTTTCCTTTTCCTCCTCTCTTCCTTACCTCCCCCTATGAGATGCTTTTCTGTCCTTTGATTGCACCTCTTCCAGACTTATGTCATTTTGAGATGGGTCACCCTTCCTAGAGTGGTCGTGAACCCAGCTTCCACTTCTTTTTTTTGTTTTTGAGACAGTCTTGCTCTGTCGTCCAGGCTGGAGTGCAGTGGCGCAATCTCGGCTCACTGCAACCTCCACCTCCTGGGTTCAAGCGATTCTCGTGTCTCAGCCTCCCGAGGAGCTGGGATTACAGGCACCCACCACCACACCTGGCTAATTTTTGTATTTTTAGTAGAGACAGAGTTTCACCATGTTGGCCACGCTCGTCTCAAACCCTTGACCTCAAGTGGTCCGCCCGCCTTGGCCTCCCGAAGTGCTGGGATTACAGGCATGAGCCACCGCACCTGGCCTAGCTCCCTCTTCTTAGATGCAGATTTCTGCACATGAGCTATGAGATCCACAGACATGTCACTGAGCTCCCCGACTCTGTCAGTGGAAGATGAATGGAATAAAGCCTGCTTGCATTATGGAGTGCAGCTGTGAGGACAGTTGTCATTTTTGTGTTTTCAGCTTAACCGTCCAGCATCTCCCCTCCCTTCCTATAGCAGGGACATCATGCCTTAGATATAACCTTAGTGGTGTGTAGTACCCACTGTGGAAGCTGAAGAAGGGAGGTATTCCCTGTCTCTCAGGCACACCCTGCTTCCAGCCCCATACCAGTCGGGAAGTGGTCATTGACCTGGGGTGGACTACCTGGACCCTTGCTTGGGGCTATGAGCCTGGAGAATGTGACACAGAAATGAAGGGATGCTGAGACTCATTTCAAGGAAGTCACCGTGGTCCGGGGTTGGTAGTCATCCAGTAAGGCAGGTGTCTAGGGCTGGCAGGCTGAAGGGATGGTGTGTCCACTGGTAGCAATGTCCAGGGATGGCAGCGTCCTGGGAATGTCATTTCTGCTCCACTTATTGGACTTACTGAGCTGTCTCTGCCTCCACCTATCTTCCTACAGATCTCCCTTCTAGTTTTCTGTCAATTCTTTGAGCCAGCAAACTCCTTCCAGTACATTCCTTATTCTTTCATGAAATAGCCTGAGTTGGATGTAAATATATATGACCTAACAATCCCACCCCTAGGTGTATACCCAACAGAAGTGTGTACATGTGTTCATCCAGAGAAACGCCCTAAATCTTCACAAAAACTCTCTCCATAATAACCCCAAACGGGAAAGCACCCAAATGCCCATGTTGGTTGGATGAGCACATTAGGGTATATTCACACGATGGAATCCCAGACTGCAATGGGAATGAGCTGCAACTCCACCCCCAGCTTGGAGTGTATTCACCAACCTAGTGGTGAACAAGATAAGGCAAAAATGCACCATAGGATTCCAATTATATAAAGTATAAAACCCAAAACTCATCCTTGTGGTTGCAAGTAGAGATCAGTCCTAAGAAGGTAGTAACCGGAAGAGGGACATGAGGTGGTGGCTGCTTCTGGGATGTCCTGTTTCTTGATCTGGTTGCCGGTTACCTGGGTGCGTTCCGTTTGTGGACATTCTTGGAGCTGTACACTTTTGATGTGGGCACTTTTCTGTGTGTATGTTATACTTTAATAAAAAGTTGGGCTTTGTGACTTGCAATCAAGAATCCTACTTTTTTTTTTTTTCTTGGCACTTTGCTCAAATTTTTACTCCTCTTTAGATACCATTAACATTACATTAATGATAACTAGCATCGCTAGTGGGGCATTTTAAGAGCATGCTTGACATCATTTTAAAGTACCAACTATGATCCTTAGCTATCTGGATGGAGAATAGGCCATCAGCACCACGCAGGTGGGGCCCTGTGAACAAGATGCGCAAACTCTGTGGAATTTGTGTCTTTCGGGAAGACAGTGAGGGATCCCCCTGGGAGTTCCCATGTGATGATGGAGATGTTGTCCTCTCAGGCTCTCCCGCCTTCTGACCATCAGGAATGGATGGAGGAGATGGCCTGCTGCAAAACCCTGTCATCAGACACCACCGTTGGGGAGGGAGCTGCAGCATAGGCCCCAGGGGGCTCATCTATGACACCTCTGAATGCAAGCTCAGATGCCCAGGTCACCCAGCCCATAGGTGTTAATACACTGGGGCTGGAACACTGATAGCCACTCTGCTCACATCCCTGGGGGCTCTGGCCCTGCTTCTGAACCTCGGATTGTTTCTGAGCATCTCCTAAGGCATCTCTCTTGTTCTCAGCTACCAAGCAGCCTCTGCCATCTCCCTGTGGCAGCTCTGGCTTGTTGAGTTCCAGAGCAATCACAGAGCAGTTTCACGCTGGGACCCCACGACATGAGTCAAAAGGGCTTGCCTCTGATCCTCAGCTCCAGCCCCCATGGAACTCAACCACAAATCTGCCCATTGTCAGCAGCCCCCCTGCTGCTGGGAGCCAGGGGAGCGAGCAAACCAAAGGGCAGAAGGAAGTTTGTTCTGGTGACTCTTCAGATTTGAGATGAAAATAATAAGAGTAATAACAAGCAACACTGATCTGATGTCAGAGGCGTGTGAACCAAAGCAACTCCATCTTGAGTAGGGGCTGGGTAAAATGAGGCTGAAACCTACTGGGCTGCATTCCCAGATGGTTAAGGCATTCTATGTCACAGGATGAGATAGGAGGTCAGCACAAAATACAGGTCATAAAGACCTTACTGATAAAACAGGTTGCAGTAAAGAAGCTGGCTAAATCCTAGCAAAACCAAGACGGCCACAAGAGTGACCTCTCTGGTTGTCCTCCTTGCTACACTCCCATCAGCGCCATGACAGTTTACAAATGCCATGGCAACATCAGGAAGTTACCCTATATGGTCTAAAAAGAGGAGGCATGAATAATCCACCCCTTATTTGGCATATCATCAAGAAATAACCATAAAAATGGGCAACCAGTAGCCCGCGGGGCTACTCTGTCTACGGAGTAGCCATTCTCTTATTCCTTTACTTTCTTAATAAACTTGCTTTCTCTTTGCACTGCAGACTCGCCCTGAATTCTCTCTTGCGTGAGATCCAAGAACCCTCTCCTGAGGTCTGGATCAGGACCCCTGTTCTGTAACACTGAGAAGAACATGGATGATAGCAATCCATTAGACAGAATTATTCACACTTACATCTCCTCAGCTCTTCACGGGGTAAGACACCAGGTCATGGGCGAGGTTTTTTGTTTTGTTGTTTTTTTCTTGAGATGGGATCTCACTCTGTTGTGCAGGCAGAGTACAGTGACGCCATCACAGCTCACTGCAGCCTCGAGTCCCTGGGCTCAAGCGATCCTCCGGCCTCAGCCTCCTGAGTAGCTGAGACTACAGGTGCACGCCACCACGCCAGGCTAATTTATTTTTATTTTTATTTTTTTGTAGAGACAGGGTCTCACTATATTGCCTGGGTTAGTCTTGAACTCCTGGCCCACCTCTGCCTCCTAAGCACTGGGATTACAGGTGGGAGCCACCATGCCCTGCCATGGGCTGTTTTCATGAAAGATCAGAGGATGCCCTCTAACCCCCAGCTTCCAGCCACATCTCCTGGGTGGCACAGGATGTGCTCTGCCATCCTCAGGATGTAGGCCCAGAGCAGCAAAGGTAGAGGATGAGCTGGGCATCTGCCCAGTTTTAATACTTTTGTTGATGTGTGGACAAGCCAGCGACACATTAGTACCATCCTGCATTCCATCTGGTTTCTAGGAAAACCCTCACAACTTGATTCAGTTTCAGCTATACATAATGTACTAACTTGTAAATGTTCAAACCCACATACGATCATTAACTGCATGCTGGTATTGTAACCACTTACTTCAAAGATTCCCTAGTGACCCAGGGTGGCCTCCAAGGCCCTGCCTGCCCTGACTCCTACTTACTCTCCAGCATCCCTTTCACACCTCACTCCCCCGAGAACCCTGTGCTCCATCCCCACTGGCCATGATTCAAGCCCACCATGATTCCAGCTCCCTGCTGGACAAGGCCTTTGCACCTGCAGCTTCCTCTGCCTGGCACACTCTTCCCTCCTCTCTTTGCCAGATAGACTGATTTGGTAGATCTTGACTCAAGCATCACTGAAGACTCAAGCCTTCTCTGACCTCTCTGACGAGGTCCAATCTATCTCTAGGTTCTTATTCACTGTGAGGCTCTCCTTTGAGGCCCTTGTTGTGGTTGCAGTTTGACATCTGTGTAAGTGATGACTCAAAGAAGATCTGTCTCCCCCACGATGCCATAAAGCCTCTGAGGCCCGGGGTTCTGGCTGTGAAAGGAAAAGAAATCTCCCCAAAATCACTAAGCCAGAGGGAAGGGTCAAGCTGGGAACTGCCTCAGGCAAACCTGTCTCCCACTCTATTCCTAAATAAGATAGTTACATACACACCACCACCCCCACCACCAGTCCCCCAACCCCCACGCACTCCCTCACAATTTGCCCACAAGGAAATTCCTTGCGGACAAAGGACAGGCAGAAGTCAAAGTCATCCCTCTACTCATGTGAGACAAATGCACATCCGATCTGCTTGCTCTGCCCTATTGTTTCACTAAGCCAGAGTAGGCATAAGTGACTATTCCTGTAAATCAGCAGTCCCCAACCTTTTTGGCACCAGGGGCTGGTTTTGTGGAAGACAATTCTTCCATGCATGCGGGGTGGGGGGCATGGTTTCAGATGAAACTGTTCCACCTTGGATCATCAGGCGTTTGATTCTCATAAGGAGCAACCTAGGTCCCTCCCATGCACTGTTCACATAGGGTTCACCCTCCTATTAGAATCTAATGCTGCCACAGGTCTGGCAGGAGGCGGAGCTCAGGCAGCAATGCTCACTGGCCGCTCACCTCCTGCTTCCTAACAGGCCACAGACCCGTACTGGTCTGTGGCCTGGGAGTTGGAGACCCCTGCTGTAAACGGTTTATTCAGTGAAAGGCTAATCAGAAACTCAAAAGCATGCAATAGTCTGTCTCTTATCTACCTAGGAGCTGGAAGCCCCCTCCCCACTTTGAGTTGTCCTGCCTTTCTGGACTGAACCAATGTATATCTTACATATATTGACTGATGTCTCATGTCTCCCTAAAACGTATAAAATCAAGCTGTGCCCCGACCACCTTGGGCATATGTCATCAGGACCTCCTGAGGCTGTGTCATGGGTGTGTTCTTAACCCTGGCAAAATAAACTTTCTAAATTGGTTGAGATTTGTCTTGGATACCACTTGGTTTATAGGTTTTACTCATTCCCAGCACCGAACATATCATCTGGAACATGATAGCAATCAGAAAGTATTATCTGAATAAAGGCATGAAAGTTACTACTAGTCCTTTCTTGACACTAAGTGCTTCTCCTTAGGGGTATGAATGAACCCTTAGAAGACTGAAATAGTAACCAAGGAAAGGGGGCAGGGGAACCAATATTTGTTGAGTGCAAACATGTGCCAGGTCTTGAGCAAAGGAGTTAACGTTTTTTTTCCCCCTTGAGATGGAGTCTCGCTCTGTCACCCAGGCTGGAGTGCAGTGGCACAATCTCGGCTCATTGCAACCTCCACACCCCAGGTTCAAGCGATTCTCCTGCCTCAGCCTCTCAAGTAGCTGGGATTACAGGCGCACACCACCATGTCCGGCTAATTTTTGTATTTTTAGTAGAGATGGGGTTTCACCATGTTGGCCAGGCCAGTCTTGAACTCCTGACCTCAGATGATCTGCCTGTCTCGGCCTCCCAAAGTGCTAGGGTTACAGGCGTGAGCCACCGTGCCCAGCCAGGAGTTAAGTTTTTTAATCCTTACAAAATTGAATTATGATATTCTTTATCTTCATTTGGTAGATGTATGTTCCTCATATAAATATGAGGAAGCTGAGTTTAGGCTGGGTGCAGTGTCTCACACCTGTAATCTCAGTGCTCTGGAAAGCCAAGGTGGGCAGATTGCTGGAGCTCAGAAGTTCAAGACCAGCCTGGTCAACACATCAAGACCCCCATCTCTACAAGAAATTTAAAAATTAGCCAGGCATGGTAATGCATGTCTGTAGTTACAGCAACTCAGGAGGCTGAGGCAGGAGGATCACATGGGATCAGGAGGTCAAGGCTGCAGTAAGCTGAGACCATGCCACTACACTCCAGCCTGGGCAGCAGAGACAGATGCTGTCTCAAAGAAAGAGAAACAGAGAAAAGAAAAGAAACTGAATTCAAATTAACTAACGTGCCAGACGTTAGACAACTACTAAGTGACTGAATTTAAATTTGAATCAGTCCACCTGACAACACCACTACCTTGCCTGTTGTCAGCCTGAGGCATTGAAGAACCAAAAGTCTCGGCCAGGCACAGTGGCTCACGCCTGTAATCCCAGCACTTTGGGAGGCAGAGGAAGGCGGATTACCTGAGGTCGGGAATTCAAGACCAGCCTGGCCAACATGGAGAAACCCCGTTTCTACTAAAAATACAAAATTACCTAGGCATGGTGGCGTGTGCCTGTAATCCCAGCTACTCAGGAGACTGAGGCATGAGAATCGCTTGAACCCGGAAGGCAGAGGTTGCGGTAAGCTGAGATCGCGCCATTGCACTCCAGCCTGGGCAACAAGAGTGATATTCAAAAAAGTCTCAAAAAAAAAGAAAAAAAAAAAAATAGAACCAAAAGGCTCTCATCTCCTCCATATCTCATTTAAAGAAAAAATACAAGGCCAGGCACAGTGGCTCATGCCTGTAATCCCAGCACTTTGGGAGGCCAAGGCAGGCAGATCACTTGAGGTCAGGAGTTCAAGACCATCCTGGCCAATATGGTGAAACCCTGTCTCTAAGAAAAATACAAAAATTAGCCAGCATGGTGGCGCGTGCTTGTAATTCCAGCTAGTTGGGAGGCTGAGGCAGGAGAATTGCCTGAACCCGGGAGACGGAGGTTGTAGTGAGCTGAGATTGCACCACTGCACAACCTCTACTGTTTCCAGTGGAATCTACGGCTCAGTGTTCTTTACAGTCACAGGCTTTCATGGACTTCACATTATCATTGGATCAACATTTCTCACTATCCGCCCCCTCAGTCAATTAAAATTCCACTTTCCATCCAGCCACCACTTTGGCTTTGAAGCCGCCGTCTGATATGGACTGATTTGTAGATGTAGAATGACTATTCTTATACATCTCTGTCTACTGATGAGGATCCTACTCTTTTAGTGTAAACAGTACCATTGACTTCCAATCAATTAGTTTCAATAATATCCAAAAGAGAGTAATCAACCTGACACTAGCCCTAGCAACCAACACCTTACTGGCCCTACTACTAATAATAATCGCATTTTGGCTCCCACAACATAATACTTATATAGAAAAATCCAGTCCCTATGAATGCAGATTTGACACAGTAGCCTCTGCCTGCCTCCTCTTTTCCGTAAAATTCTTCCTAGTAACCATCACATTCCTCCTTTTTGACTCAGATCGCTCTCCTACTACCCCTGTCATAAGCCCTTCAAACAACCAACCTGACACTAATAATCAGCACGGTCCTTATACTAGTTACCATTTTAATCCTAGGCTTGACTTATGAATGAGCCCAAAAAGGATTAGACCGAGATGAATCAGTAAACAGTTTAAGTCAAAATAAATGATTTTTACTCATTAGATTGTGATAGACCATGTTTACCAAATGCCCTTATTAGCATACACCATATCACTGCCAGAGATATTAGTCTATCGATCCCACCTAGTATCATCCCTGCTATGCCTAGAAGGCATAATGCTATCGATAGTTATCATAAATACTCTCATAGCTTTAAACATACATTTCACTCTAGCACCTATAATACCCGTCGTCCTCCTAGTATTTGCTCCCTGCGAAGCCGCAGTGGGCTTTGCCTTACTAGTTTCAATCTCCAACACATAGGGCCTGGATTACATACAAAATCTAAATTTACTTCAATGCTAAAAATTATTATTCCAACAATTATACTGTTACCAATGACATGATTCTCTAAAAATTCTGTAATCTGAATCAACATGGTTATTCACTGCCTGCTCATCAGCCTCATCAGCCTACTATTTTTTTTTTTTTTTTTTTGAGACAGAGTCTTGCTCAGTTGCCCAGGCTGGAGTGCGGTGGCGTGATCTCAGCTCACTGCAAGCTCAGCCTCCCGGGTTCATGCCATTCTCCTGCCTCAGCCTCCCGAGTAGCTGGGACTACAGACGTTCGCCACTACGCCCGGCTAATATTTTGGTATTTTTAGTAGAGACAGGGTTTCACCATGTTAGCCAGGATCGTCTTGATCTCCTGACCTCGTGATCCACCTGTCTTGGCCTCCCAAAGTGCTGGGATTACAGGCATGAGCCACTGCGCCCAGCCCAGCCTACTATTTTTTAACCAATTCAACGATAACCTGTACAACCTCTCATTAATTTTCTCTTCTGACCCACTGACGTCACCCCTTCTGATCTTAATAGCCTGTCTACTGCCTCTTACAGTTCTAGCAAGCCACTATCACCTGTCCAATGAATCACCCCCAGGAAAAAAGCTCTATATTTCTATATTGATTTCCCTACTGACTTTTTTAATCAGAGCATTCACAGCCACAGAACTAATTATATTTTATATCCCCTTTGAAGCCACACTAGTTCCTACCCTAATTATCATCACCCACTGAGGCAACCAACCAGAACGCTTCAATGCAAGCTCATACTTCTTATTTTACACACTAGTAGGATCCCTTCCTCTACTTGTAACACTTGTTTATACTCAAAATACCTCAGGCTCACTAAACATGCTAGTAATAATACTTACTACCCAAGAGCTCTTAGCCTTCTGATCCGACAATCCTATATGACTAGCCTGTATCATAGGTTTTATAGTAAAAATACCTTTATACAGATTTCACCTATGACTCCCCAAAGCCCACATAGAAGCTCCTATTGCGGGCTCAATAGTACCTGGAGCAGTACTCCTAAAGCTAGGTGGCTACGGTATAATACGACTTACTCTTATCCTCAATTCCCTAACAGAACATAGAGCATACCCATTCCTCATACTGTCCCTATAAGGGATAGTTGACAAGCTCTATTTGTCTATGACAAACTGATCTAAAATCACATTTTGCTTACTTCTCTGTAAGCCACATAGCACTTGTTATCATGGCTATCCTTATTCAGAGCCCTTGAAGCTTAACAGGTGCAGTCACCCTTCTAATTGCTCATGGACTCGCTTCAGCCTTACCATTCTGCCTAGCAAATTCAAACTGCGAGTGGGTCCATAGGCAAACCCTATTACTTACCGAAGGCCTTCAAACACTGCTTCCGCTAATAGCCTTTTGATGACCTCTAGCAAATCTTACTAACCTTACCCCATACCATTAATCTAGTAGAACTCTTTGTGACTATGGCCTCATTCTCCTGATCTAATATCACTATTATGCTTATAGGACTTAATATACTAGTTACAGCCCCTTACTCCCTAAATATGCTAATCACAACACAACGAGGGATGCTTGCATATTATATTAACAGTATTAAACTTTCCTTTACATGAGAAAATACATTAATACTTATACATCTTGTGTCTATCTTCCTATTATCCTTAAACCCTAAAATTATTATGGGGTTTGCATGCTATAGCTATAGTTTAACCAAAACATTAGATTGTAGATCTAATAATAGAAGCCTGCAACTTACCTACCAAGAAAGTATGCAAGAACTGCTGACTCATGCTCCCATGCCTAACAACATGACTTCTCAACTTTTAAAGGATTAGAGTCATCTGTTGGTCTTAGGAGCCAAAAACATTGGTGCAACTCCAAATAAAAGCAACAAACATGTGTTCTTCCACTGCTATAACATCCCTAATCCCCTTAATCTTATGGATTCCCATTACCTTAACCAACCCCCGCCAAAAAGGTTCATACCAAATTACGTAAAAATATCTATCGCATGCGCCTTCATTATTAGCCTCATCCCTACAACAATGTTGATATGCACAGACCAAGAAGTCATTATCTCAGACTGACACTGAATGACAATCCAAACTCTCAAACTCTCACTAAGCTTCAGGCTAGACTAATTCTCCACAATATTTATCCCAGTAACACTATTCGTTACCTGATCTATTATAGAATTCTCAATATGACATATAAACTCAGACCCTAACATTAAATCAATTGTTCAAATACTTATTTTGATTTAATAAGTATTTATTAATAAGTATTTACTTATTTTCCTTATCACAATATTAATTCTGGCTACCGCCAACAACCTCTTTCAGCTCTTTATTGAATGAGAAGGCATAGGAATCATGTCTTTCTTACTAATTGGCCAATGGTACGGCCAAGCAGATGCTAATACAGCAGCCAAGCAGTTCTGTACAACCGTGTCAGCAATATTGGCTTTATTTCAGCTATAGCATGATTCCTCCTGTCCTCCAACACGTGAGAATTTCAACAAACATTTATTCTACACCCTACCCCCAACTCCCTTCCATTAATTAGCCTTCTCTTGGCAGTAGCGGGAAAGTTAGCTCAATTCGGCCTCCATCCCTGACTCCCATCTGCCATAGAAGACCCAGCCCCAGTCCCAGCCCTACTCCACTCCAGCACTGCAGTTGTAGCAGGAGTATTCCTGCTCATCTGCTTCTACCCTTTAGCAGAAAATAACATATCATTCCAAGCCTTTACATTATGTCTGGGGGCTATTACTACCTTATTCACAGCAATCTGTGCCGTAACACAGAATGACATCAAAAAAAAATCATAGCATTCTCCACCTCGAGCCAGTTAGGACTTATAATAGTCACGATTGGCACTAATCAGCCGCATCTAGCATTCCTCCACATCTGCACCCACGCGTTTTCCAAACCTATATTATTTATATGTTCAGGGTCCCTCATCCATAACCTCAGTGATGAACAAGACATCCGAAAAATAGGAGGGCTATTCAAGACTCTACCCCTCACTTCTTCCTCCCTTATTATCAGCAGCTTTGCACTTACAGGTATGCCTTTCCTCACAGGCTTTTACTCCAAAGACCTCATCATCGAAACCACAAACACATCATACACCAACGCCTGAGCCCTTTCTGTTATGCTTATTGCCACCTCCTTGACAGCTGTCTACAGCACCCATATTATTTTCTTCGCTCTAATAGGGCAACCTTGCTTCATGACTCTGGTTATTATTAACAAAAATAACCCCTTCCTAATTAACTCAATTAAACACCTAACAATCAGCAGCATCTTCGCGGGATTCCTCATCACCAACAGTATTATTCCTGCTTCATCCCCCCAAAACAACCATATCACTCCACTTGAAGCTCACAGCCCTAGGTGTGACCACCTTAGGCTTCTTACTAGCAATGGAGCTTAATCTTATAACTAATAACCTTAAACTAAAATATCCACTGTAGACATTCAACTTCTCCAATATATTAGGATTTTATTCAGTCACAATTCACCATACAACCCCCAACTCAAACCTATCCACAAGCCAAAATCTGGCTTCACTACTATTAGACCTAATTTGGCTAGAAAGGTGTATAACAAAGACCGTTTCACAAACCCCAATTTCAGCCTCTGTTCCATCTCTACTCAAAAAGGCCTAATTAAACTCTACCTTCTCACTTTTTTAATCCCATCCCTTTTAACCCTACTCCTAATTGTCTAATATATTACCCCGAGTAATTTCAATCGCAACATAAATACTAACAAATAATGATCCACTAGCAACTCCCACTGTTCAACACCCGTAACTATACAAGGCAGCCACATCCACAGAATCTTCACACAACAACCCCACTCCCTCCCCCTCAAAATCATCCAACTCTCTACACTATTAAAATCCATCATGACCCCCACCCTATCACACTCAACTAGTCACCAAACCGACACCAACCCCATTAATAGTCCTAATAGTAAAGCCCGTCAGATGTCAATACTTGACCCTCACGTTTCAGGATATTCCTCAGCAGCCATCGCCATGGTATAGCCAAAAGCAACCATCAAGCCACCCAAGTGAATCAAAAAGACTATCTACCCCACAAAAGCCCCACCAAAAGTCAACACAATACCACAACCTACAGCACCACAACCTACAGCACCACTAACAATTAGCCCTAGGCCCCCATAAATAGAAGAAGGTTTCAAAGACAAACCTACAAACCCTATAACCAAAAGGACACTTAACAGAAATATAGAATATGCCACTATTCCCACATGGACTATGACAAATAACATGAAAAACCATCGTTGTACTTCAACTAGAAGAACACTAATGGTCAATACCCACAAAACACACTTGTTAATAACAATTATTAATTACTCACTAATTACTCATAATGTGCACTCCAGCCTAGGCAACAGAGACTCTGTCTCAAGAAAAGGGGAGAAAAAAAGCAGCTACTAGTAAACCATGAAAGCACACTATTTTTTTTTTGAGATAGGGTCTTGCTCTGTCTCCCAGGCTGAAATGTGCACACTGTTGACTTCGTAATATTGTTATATTTTCTTGCCATTTAAAAATCAAAAAGCACCTGCATTCTGTAAACGCACCTTCACACAGTGTAGCTGTGTACTGGTTTAATTGTGGTAATTAAGGCCAGGGGAGGGCCACTGCTGCTAAGAAGTGAAAGAACAGCTTGAAGAGGAAAGAAACATTGTCCCATGAAACACGAAGGTAACGCGGTCCATTTAGTTCACGCATAAGGCCTGTTATTAGGAGTAGGGAGTATCTGAAGTGTTTCCATGAGAAAAGAGACCTATTATTACCATGGCCAGGTGTGCATACAAGTATTCATTCTCTCTCTAGCTGTTCTTTCCAAATCATTTGGTAAAATTCTTATCATTTAGTACATTTTATTTCATTTTTTCTTTTTCAGTTAAATTAGACTTCATTCAATTTGATTTTACATATAAACCAATCCCTGGGGCAAAATAAAGGAATTCAATGGGTTTGGATAAATCCAGTGCTATGCAGCTGATGTCACTCTTCTTTATTTATTTCTTTTTGCTTTGTTTTGTGTTTTTGAGATGCAGTCTCGCTGTGTCACTCAGGCTTGAATGCAGTGGCACGATCGTGGCTCACTGCGGCCTGTACCTCCTGGTCTCAGGCAATCCTCCTACCTCAGCTTCTCGAATAGCTGGGACTACAGGCACATGCCACCATGCCTAAGTTTTCTATTTTTTGTAGAGACAAGGTCTCGTGATGTTGCCCAGGCTGTGTCTCAAACTTCTAGGCTCAAGCGATCCTCCCGCCTTGGCCTCCCAAAGTGCTAAGATTACAGGCATGAACCACTGTGTCTGGCCTTTGATGCTGCTTTTCTAATACCTTTCTCCTGATCAAATAATCAGTTGTTTCATCTTAGCCCTTACTGGCAGGTAACATTTGAAAGTGCAGATCCACACTGGCACAGCTTCTTTTAGTTAAAAATTACGGCCGGGCGCAGTGGCTCCCACCTGTAGTCCCAGCACTTTGGGAGGCCAAGGCAGGCGAATCACCTGAGGTCTGGAGTTCGAGACCAGCCTGGACAACATGGTGAAACCCTGTCTCTACTAAAAATACAAACATTAGCTGTGCATGGTGGTGCACACTTGTAGGCCCAGCTACTTGGGAGGCTGAGGGAGGAGAATCACTTGAACATCAGAGTTGGAGGTTGCAGTGAGCCAAGATCATGCCACTGCACTCCAGCCTAAGATACAGAGTGAGACTTTGTCTCAAAAAAACAAAACAAAAAAATTACATAGGAAGAAGAAAATCCAAGAGGAAAGAAGACATTTTGCTTGATAAATAAATAAAAATTGAGCCAGGAGGCATTTACAAGGCCAAAAACCAAAAATCAGGATGGCAAGGAGCCTGGGCTTTGGAATCAGAGTGCTTGGGTTGAAATCCTGGTTCTGGCGTCTACTGGCTTTGCCACTGTCCAAAGCTTTCATTTCTTCATCTAGTAAAATGAGGATAATAACACCTATTTCACAGGCAGCTCTTGATGATTCATGAAATAACATAAGTATTTAACATATGCCTGGGACACAACACATGCTCAGTAAGTAGGTAAATATTAATTAATAGTAAATAGTAATTATTGTGGGAATGAGACCACACAAAGACTCAGAATTTCAGATAAGACTTGGTCATTTACCGAAGATGCATGGAGGGAAGGAGAGACAGCAACACTTACCAGCTAGTAACTGGGTGCCCATCACACTCCAGTTTCATAACACATCAACATCACAGTCTTTTTATACAGGAATACAAGCTAAGACCCCCTCGCTGCAGAAACTGAATTATGAAGATAACTCATGATATGCCGGGAAGACAGCACCTTCCCATAATCAGCACCAGAAGAGGAGGTCAATCTGTAATGAAAGCTCTCAAACTTCAAAATTGCCATCTCAAGAGGTGATGATAAAAGCCATTCGAAGGGCGGGGCATGATGATGCATACCTGTAATCCCAGCACTTTGGGAAGTTGAGGCAGGAGGAGGTCAGGAGTTCAAGGCCAGCCTGGCGAACATGGCAAAACTCTCTACTAAAAATACAAAAATTAGCTGGACGTGGTGGTGCGCACCTATAATCCCAACTAGTCAGGAGGCTGAGGCAGGAGAATCACTTGAACCAGGAGGCAGAGGTTGCAGTGAGCCAAG
Organism: Theropithecus gelada; assembly: GCF_003255815.1. Classification (NCBI taxonomy): domain Eukaryota; kingdom Metazoa; phylum Chordata; class Mammalia; order Primates; family Cercopithecidae; genus Theropithecus; species Theropithecus gelada. Next base: position 209,310,379 of record NC_037668.1, on the reverse strand, counting down.
AACATGCCACTGCACTGCAGCCTGGGCAAAAGTCATTTTGGAGGTCGAAACACTTATTTGGTAAAACATTCAAGGTCTAGGAAGGGGCCACAGTATTAACCCAGTATTAACCATTAAATATCTCTCTGGTGGCTGGGACTTGACTTTGTTTCTAACCACAATTGACCCTTGAACAATGCAGGGATTAGGAGTACCAGCCCCTTTCCCTCCTTCCAGCAGTCAAAAATTCACTTATAACTTTCTTTTTTTTTTCTTTTCAAGATGTAGTCTTGCTCTGTCACCCAGGCTGGAGTGCAGTGGTTCAATCTCAGCTCACTGCAACCTCCGCCTCCTGGGTTCAAGCAATTCTCCTGTCTCAGCCTCCCGAGCAGCTGGGATTACAGGCACACACCACCATGCCCAGCTAATTTTTGCATTTTTAGTAGAGACAGAGTTTTGCCATGTTGGTTAGGCTGGTCTCAAATTCCTGATATCAGGTGATCCGCCTGACTTGGCCTCACAGTCCTGGGATTACAGGCATGAGCCACCGCGCCCGGCCACATATAACTTTTGACTCTCCAAAAACTTAACTATGGATAGCCTAGTGTTGACCAGACGTCTCGCCAAGAATATAAACAGTCAATTAACACAAATTTTTTATGTCCTGTGTATCATATACTGTATTCTTAAAATAAGCTAGAGAAAATAAAATTTTATTAAGAAAACTGTAAGAAAGAGAGCCAGGCATGGTGGCTCATGCCTGTAATCCTAGGACTTTGGGAGGTTGAGATGGGAGAATAGCTTGAGCTCAGGAGTTGGAGGCTGCAGTGAGCTAGGTTGTACCACTGCACTCCAGTCTGGGTGACAGAGGAAAGGAAGAAAGAATGAAAGAAAAGAAGGAAGGAAGGAAGGAAGGAAGGAAGGAAGGAAGGAAGGAAGGAAGGGAGAGACANAGGAAGGAAGGAAGGAAGGAAGGAAGGAAGGAAGGAAGGAAGGAAGGGAGGGAGGGAGAGACAGAAAGAAAGAAAGAAAGAAAGAAAGAAAGAAAGAAAGAAAGAAAGAAAGAAAGAAAGAAAGAGGAGGAGGAAGAGGAGAAGGAAAGGAAGGAAGGAAGGAGAGAGAAAGGAAAGGAAAGGAAGGAAGGAAGGAAGGAAGGAGAGAGAAAGAAAAGGAAAGGAAAGGAAGGGAAAGAAAAGGAAAGAAAGGAGTGGAAAGGAAAGGAAAGAAGGGAAGGAAGGAAGAAAGGAAGGAAGGAAGGAAGGAAGGAAGGTGGGTCATAAAGAAGATAAAATATATTTACTATTCATTAAGTGAAAATGGCTCATCATAAAAGTCTTCATCCTCATCTTCATCTTCATGTTGAGTAGGCTGAGGAGGAGGAGGAAGAGGAGGGGTTGGCTTTGCTGTCTCCGGGGTGGCAGAGGTGGAGAAAAATCCACATGTAAGTGGACCCATGCAGTTCAAGCCCATGTTTAAACCTCAACTATAGTAACAAGCAGTGCTGTCTTTTTGTGGTGAGCTGATTTCTCTGCTATATTCCGGTTTTCACCTCTGCCAATTTTAAATGAGTAAGCACTGGACCAAGATACCAAAGGCTGGGCCCCTCCTCTACAAGGCCAGGTCACGCAGGGACCTAGAAGGGAAAGAGGGGGAGAGCCGGCTGCTGTCACTCTGGCGGGACTGGTGAAGGATGTCCAGTTGCTGTCCCAGGCTAATGCTGGAGAGAAATCACTCTAGACAGCCATCGCGGGGCCAGCCAGGGACAGTCAAAAGGGCATGGTCTTAGCCAGTATACACTGCTATAAAAAACAAATGCCATAGACAGAGTAGCATTTTTTTTTTTTTTTTTTTTGAGACGGAGTCTCACTCTGTTGCCCAGGATGGAGTGCAGTGGCACGATCTTGGCTCACTGCAACCTCTGCCTCCCAGGTTTAAGCGATTCTCTTGCCTCAGCCTCCCGAGTAGCTGGAATTACAGGTGCAAGCCACCATGCCCAACTAATTTTTGTATTTTTAGTAGATACGGGGTTTCACCACGTTGGTCAGGCTGGTCTTGGACTCCTGACCTTGTGATCCTCTCGCCTCGGCCTCCCAAAGTACTGTGATTACAGGCATGAGCCACCACGCCCGGCCAACTGAGTAGCTTATACACAGCAGAAATGTATTTCTCCCAGTTCTGGAAACTGGAAGTCTGAGATGAGGGTGCCAGCATAGCTTCTCGTGAGGCCTCTCCTGGGCTGTGGATGGCCCTCCTCTTACTGTGTTCTCATGCGACCCAGAGCAGAGGGGAGCAAACCGCCTCGGGACTCTTACAAGGGCACTATTGCTGCCTTCCTGACCTCATCTAATCCTAATCACTCCCAAAGGCCCCGTCGAATTTTAGGGGATAGGGTTTCCAGAGATGAGTTTTAGGGAGACACAAACCCTCAGTCTGTAACAATGGCTGCAGGAGCTTGGCAGTGTCCAGGCACAAATTATTCATTTAGTTATTGTTTTGGGCTGAATTGTGCCTCCTTTCCAAATTCATATGTTAAGTCCTAAACCGTAATACCTCATAATACAACCATATAGTAGTTCCCCCTTGTCTGCAGTTTCACATTCTATAGTTTCCATTACCCATGGCCAACTGCAGTCCAAAAATATTAAATGGAAAGTTCCAGAAATAAACAATTCATACATTTTAAATTGCATTCCATTCTGAGTAGCATGATTAAATCTCATGCCGTCCCACTCGGTCCCACCCAGGATGTGAATCATCCCTTAATCCAGCATAGCCACTCTGTAGATACCCCATGCTGTTAGTCATTTAGGAGCCGTCTCGGTTATCAGATTGACTGTTGTGGTATTACAGTGCTTGTGTCCAGATAATTCTTATTTTACTTCATAAGGGCCCCAAAGCACAAGAGTAGTGATGCTGGCATATCGTTAAAATTGTTCTATTTTATTATTAGCTACTATTGTTAATCTCTTATCACAGGTACGCATGTATAGAAAAAAACATGGTAGATATATATGTATATGTGTGTGTGTGTGTGTGTGTATATATATACACATATATACACACACATATATATGGTTTGGTACTATCAATGGTCTCAGGCATCCACTGGGGCTCTTGGAATGTATCCCCACAGATAAATGGAGGTTACTGTGTTTGAAAATAGGGCCTTTAAAGGGATAATAAAGTAAAAATGAGTTCATTAGCGTGGACCTTAATCCAATATGACTGGTATCCTCATAAGAAGAGGAGATGAGGACACAGACACACACAGGGGGAAGACCATTTGAGGACATGAAGAGAAGACAGCCGTCTGCAAGCCAAGGAGAGAGAGGCCTCAAAAGGAACCAACCCTGTGGGCACCTTGATCTCAGACTTCCAGCGTCCAGAACTGTAAGGAAATCTATTTCTGTTGTTTAAACCACCCAGTCTATAGTACTTTGTTATGGCAGCCCTAGCAAACTAACACAATGATCAAATCCTTATATAGAGTTTACCAGGTGCCAATCCGTCTTCTACATACTTTGCAAATGTAACTTTATATATGCTCATGACAAACCTGTGAGCACTAGGATTAAACCCATTTTTAAGGATGGCAAAGTGAGGCATGAGAGATCAAGTGACTTGCCAAAGTCACCTAAGTGGTAACAGGTGAAGCTGGAACCAGGCTGTCCAGTGCCAGAGCACAGGCTCTTAACCACTTTGCTATGCTCCCCGCTTGGAGGAGGTGGGAAAATAGTTGATACTCAGGGTTCAGATGAAAACAGTGAGTAGTTGGGGAGGACGACAGAAGAGTTTGAGGGCATCTTGTTGGGGGATGCTGGAGAACCCCGGCAGGTTGGCAGCCATCCTGGGGACAGGATACATGGAAATGGGAAAGCATGAAAACACATGTTCAGGTAGCTGGGACAAAGCCGCTGGGAAGGCTCACAGGGCCAGGCCCCAGCCTCATGTTGGACCTGCTGCTAGAGCAAAATCTGGGTTCCTATATTGAGTCTGGAGAGCTAGCACTTTCCAGAAAAGAATTTGCAGTAGAGACTGCTTTATTAATAGTGGTTTTAGTACATTTTCTGTTGCTAATAACAGAATATCTGGAACTAAGTTACTTATAAGAAATTACATGTATTTCTTACTGTTCCAGAAGCTGGGAAGTACAAGGTTGAGGGGCCGCATCTGGTGAGGACCTTGTTGCTGGTGGGGACTCTCTCCAGAGTCCTGAGACAGCTAAGGGCATCACATGGCGAGTGGCTGAGTATGTTAGCTCAGGTCTCTCTTCTCTTCTTATAAAGCCACCAGTCCTACTCTTATAACCCATTACTTTATTAATTATTAATTTATTAATTAATGGATTAATCTATTCTCAAGGGGTAATCTATTCTCATGAGGGTAGAGCCCTCATGACCCAATCACCTCGAAAAGGCTCTGTCTCTCGATAATCCCACACTGGGTATCAGGTTTCAACATGAGTTCTTAAGGGGACAAATATACACATCGTAGCAGAGACCATAGCAGAAGCCTAATCCTGCAAACCAGAACACACAATGGGCAGGAGAGCTCAGGCCTGGGAGGTCCAGGACAGGAGCCTCATGAGCAGGAGAGGTGGTGGGCTGTGGTCAGAAGGAAATTGCAGATGCTTAGCCAGGGTGACAGCCACTGTCTCCCTCCCACCTAGATTGATCTCATCAGCAGTGGTGGAGACAAACCTTTCCAGTGGGGCCAAGGTTACTTGAGCACAAGTTGGATTAGTAACAAGGTTACTGACCACCTGAGACTCTAGAAGCCCAACTCTGGCATGCTGAAGGATCAGGAGCAGGGAAGAGTGGGAGAAGCTCTTCTTATAAAGCCACCAGTCCGGCCAGGCGTGGTGGCTCACGCCTATAATCCCAGCACTTTGGGAGGCTGAGGTGGGCAGATTACCTGAGGTCAGGAGTTTGAGACCAGCTTGGCCAACATGGCAAAACCCCATCTAAAATACAAAAATAAATACAAAAATACAAAAATTAGCTGGGTACGGTGGCATGTGCCCGTAATCCCAGCTATTTGGCAGGCAGAGGCAGGAGAATCGGTTGAACCCAGGAAGCAGAGCACTCCAGCCTGGGCAACAGAAAAAAAAAAAAACAACAGCCTGTTTTTTTTTTTTTCTGTCTCAAAACAAAAGCAAAAACAAAAAAGCCACCAGTCCACTCTCACGATAGCAGTCCTGCATCCTCTGGGGATGTCCCTATGCCTGAGAAAGAAGGGGGACCTATGTGTATTAATTTTCCTGAAACTTGTTGCTAAGACCAGATGCAATTTCACTGACAGAGAAAGGCCTGGAAAAGGTTTACTACTGCAAAGGAGAGAATTCCCAGAGGCAAAGAAGGTACTTATTAACATCAGAGCATCTTGAGGGAGAAGGAGTCTCAGTGGCCATAGAGTTCTGCCCTTTCAATCCAGGAAAGGAGTTTTCAGTTCCTTTGAAAACCATTGTCTTCTTAAATGTTGACATGTGGTATTTTGTAAACATCATCAAAGCAGAGTATCACTTGTTTCTGAAGAGAGCAACCCTTTGAAGAGATGAACTTCTAAGCTTCTCGGATGAAGAATTCTCATATAAACTCATCCTGGCTGCAGAACCTGTGATGGTTTTGTGATCAATTGTGCATTAATAACACTTTCCCTTTCTGTCTTTTAAATGCTGGTAAAGTTAGATGAAGATATACGTATTCTGACCAGGTGCAGTGGCTCATACCTGTAACTCCAGCACTTTGGGAAGCCAAGATGGGAGGATCATTTGAGCCCAAGAGTTCAAGAACAGCCCGGGCAACAAAAGGAGACACCATCTTCTCAAACAAAAAAATTTTTTAATAGCCACAGGCCCGGCACAGTGGTTTACGCCTATAATACCAGCACTTTGGGAGGCTGAGGTGGGTGGATCACTTGAGATCAGGAGTTCAAGACGAGTCTGGCCAACATGGTGAAACCCCATCTCTACTAAAAACATAAAACTTAGCCAGGGATGGTGGCACCCGCCTGTAATCCCAGCGAGTTGGGAGGCTGAGGCAGGAGACTCACTTGAACCCAGAGGTGAAAGTTGCAGTGAGCTGAGATTGTGCCACTGCACTCCAGTCCCGGCGACTGAGATAGACTCCGTCTCAGAAAAGGAGAAAATAACCAGGCATGATGGCATGTGCTTACAGTTGCAGCTACTTGGGAGGCTGAGGTGGGAGGATCACTTGAGCCCAGGAGTCTGAGGCTGCAGTGAGCCATGACTGTGCCACTACACTCCAGCCTGGACACCAGAGCAAGACCCTGTCTCAAAAAAATAAAAATTCAAAAAAATACACATATTCCAATAATCATGAATCTATTTTGTCAGTAAATAAAGGCCCCCAAACCTATTGAGAGTAAATGAACTCATTTAAGAGAATATTGAGCTTAAGCTTGGCCATTATATTTAAATACACATAAGTGATTAATTCATTCATGATCAAATTGAGTCAGATATTTATAATATATATTATATATTTAGCACTCAGCTGACAGCAATATATTACCAAGAGTTTACTTGCTCGCCAAGGTATTAACTTGCCTATAATTCATGTGAATTTGGGACACATGTTTTACTTCAACACAGCTATTTAGATTTTTTAGAACATATTTGTTTACTGAACCACCAAATGCTGTAATAAACTATCCTTACAGTCTTTGCCTTAATTGGGAGAAAAATAATAGAAATCTCAAAGAAGAAATTTTAACTCCCAGTCAAATGACATATATATAAAAAAAGTAATCAGTGCTAGATTTAGAAGAATTCTAATTTTATAACATGTGTCACCAGTGTCTGCCTTATAAACAACATAAGACCACACATTTCCTATCAGTTATGAGCTGGTTGTTTGAAGACTAATCTAGCTAAGTAATTTTCTTTTTTAAGTGTATTACTGGCTCATGCCTGTAATCCCAGTACTTTGGGAGGCTGAGGCGGGTGGATCACCTGAGGTCAGGAGTCTGTGACCAGCCTGGCCAACATGGTGAAACCCCGTCTCTACTAAAAATACAAAAATTAGCTGGGCATGGTGGCAGATGCCTGTAATCCCGGCTACCTGGGAGGCTGAGGCAGAAGAATCGCTTGAACCTGGGAGGTGGAGGTTGCAGTAGCTGAGATTGTGCCACTGCACTCCAGCCTGGGCAACAGAGCAAGACTACCTCTCAAAAAATAAAAAAATAAAAAACAAGTTTATTGCCAAGGCACATGCTAGATCTGGCTGGTCCTGTGTTTGAAGCTGTGTCAGAATGGGGCACAGGAAACAGAAAGGCACTGGACCTTGTAAAATGAGGGAAATACTAAGAGCAGCTCACAAGCACGAAGTATTTACCATGCACAATGAAACTGTCACAAAATTCTCCACAAGGTAGGTACTATTATTGCTCCCATTTTATAGATGAGGAAACTGAGCTTGATGTGCTGGTAAATGTAACGCCCAGGTTGGGGAAAGGGGGAGGCACTGATTTGCAGCATTTGCCAATTTCCATGGTGTAAATGCTTCCAGTCAAAGCCAATTTCAAGCTACCAACCTAACATCAGCAGGCTTGCAACATTCCTGATGTCGGTTTGATTCCCTAGCCAAACAAGTCACTTGCTCAAGTTCCTAGTCACACAATTAGTAAATACTGCCAATCAAAGTCAATTTCAAGCTAATCAGTAAATTCTCCCAACCAAAGCCACTTTCAAGCTACCAAGAAAACATCTGCAGGCTTGCAACATTCCTGATGTTGACTTGATTCGCTAGCCCATCAATCCACTTGCTCAAGTTCCTAGTCACACAATCCATAAATGGAGGAAACTGATTTGAACCCAGAAAGTCTGATTCAGAGCCTGTGTTCTCAACCACTGTCATCTATTTTTAGGAAGGATAATCCACAAGGGGAAAAAGAACAGAAAGGAGACCCCAGCGCTCCCAGGGCTCACCTGAGCAAAAGGAACTGGGTCAGGGCTAGATCAGAGTCGGACTGCTTTAACTGAAGGCTTCACTAAGAAAAGGAAAGGAAAAGGCAAATTGTGTAATATCATGAACTCTACGCAAAAGAAAACTTGACAAATTCTACAGCTCTTAAGTTTGAGGAGATGCTATATCTTTTGTTTCTGGTTTTTTGTTTGTTTGTTTTGTTTGTTTTTTGAGATGGAGTCTCACTCTGTTGCCCAGGCTGGAGTGCAGTGGCACAGTTGTGACTCACTGCAACCTCCGCCTCCTGAGTTCAAGCGATTCTCCTGCCTCAGCTTCTCAAGTAGCTGGGATTACAGGTGCGCACCACCACCCCCAGCTAATTTTTGTATTTTTAGTGGAGATGGGGTTTCACCATGTTGGCCAGGCTGGTCTTGAACTCCTTACCAAAAGTGATCCACCTGCTTTGGCCTCCCAAAGTGCTGGTATTATAGGCTTGAGCTACCGCGCCTGGCCTGTTTTGGATTTTCTAATAAAAATACCCTGTTCCTGAGAGATCCTTAGGTTGTGGGGCAGACAATTAAGCTATCTTTACTTGGTGGAATTGACACAAATTCCTTTAACCTCTCAGAAATGGAGCACAATCAGGAACAGCAGCACTCTGCAAACACAGGCCAGGGCAGGGGAAGTCAGTGTTCTGGAACTTTCTTCATGGCTAATCCTCATTCCTCTTCATTGCTATCAGCAGGGTTTTTTGTTTTGGTTTGGTGTTTTGTTTTGTTTTGAGACAGCGTCTCACTCTGTTGCCTAGGCTGGACTATAGTGGCACAATCTCACCTCTGGGGTTCAAGCGATTCTTCTGCCTCAGCTTCCTGAGTAGCTGGGATTATAGGTGCGCACCACCACACCCAGCTAATTTTTGTATTTTTAGTAGAGACAGGGTTTCACCATGTTGGCCAGGCTGGTCTTGAACTTCTGACCTCAAGTGATCCGCCTGCCTCGGCCTCCCAAAGTGCTGGGATTACAAGCGTGAGCCACCGTGCCCAGCCCCTGTCAGCAGTTTTATGGAATACTTTGGGAGGCGTAAAAAGCATTGTTTCCCCAAATCAACTTATGAAGTTCAGACATTTACCACATTTTTATTTACTGTCTACTATGAGGGCACCTTGGCACTCACCAGCAAGGACAAGCATAATTCCTTTATGTGAGTGTCAGGGTGAAGACTGGCAAGCCTATAGGGAGAGTGTGGTCAGGGCTGTCCTAGGAGTGGGGTGTAGGGGACCAATGGGCATGTGTAGGAGATCAGCATCCACACTGCAAGGAGTTAGAGGTGAGGTTTTCTAAACTGACACCCAGAAGTGGATTCAGGTTTCATGAGGCCTCAGACTTATCCAACCCTAAGAAAATGAATACCAGATTACTAAATTGGGTGTAAGGGTTTGGCACAGACCCTGCAGTTTGAACTTCATTCGCTTCACGGTAAATTCTCCATTTCTGCTAAGACCTGAAAAGTAAGTAGGAATTAGCCAGGCTAAAGAGCTGTAGGAGCAGAGAGCAGGCAAAGGACTTGATCCACACAAAAACAAGAGAGTGCTATTTCCCACCTGCCACATGGGAGTTCGGCTGGCAGAAATGGAGTGGAGTTCTGGTCACATCAAAGGCAACCCTCTGAGCAAGGTAGGCTGGGCCAAGGCAGGAGCCCAAAGAGGCTCTGCAAGGATGCAAAAGGAAGATCCAAAGGACTTCAAAACAGAGAAATGGAGAAAACAGGAGGTAGAAGCTAGTCTTCAACCCAGGGAACTGTTGAACCAAGACCCCTTTTATAAGGATTCTAGGGACCTGTGACAGCAAAGTGAGCCATGAAGATTACTATTATAGGCTGGGCATGGTGGCTCACGCCTGTAATCCCAGCACTTTGGGAGGCTGAGGTGGGCGGATCACCTGAAGGCAGGAGTTCAAGACCAGCCTGGCCAACATGGTGAAACCCCATCTCTACTAAAAATACAAAAATTAGCTGGGCATGGTGGCAGGTGCCTGTAGTCCCAGCTACACAAGAGGCTGAGGCAGGATAATCACTTGAACCCGGGAGGCAGAGGTTGTAGTGAGCTGAGATCGTGCCAATGCACTCCAGCCTGGGTGACAGGAGAGAGACTCTGTCTTTTAAAAAAAAAAAAAATTACTATTGTAATCAGCACAATGTATTATAATACTAAGATTCTCTCTTTTTGACCATGACCCACAAAAAGAAAAACATTTTATTCCACAACTGAGGACCTACATACAAAAGTTTCAGAAAGCGTCATTACCTCTACAATGTGCAAGGTGCCCTGAAGTTTCTATGCTGTTCTATTTCCCTTGTTGAATGCCAGGCATGGCGCACCAAATTGCTTTCACATGCACCGAAAAATCCTGACCTGAAGTTTGGAAACCACTTTTGCATAATGTATGATTATGATGTCTGGCTGCCTTTGAATTCTCCAGAATCTTATTTACACCTAAAGCACTAGTGGCCAATGTAGATTTTGCTGGAGATTTTACAAGGGTGATGGAAGAGGGTTTTATATCACTCACAGTTTTATAAGTTCCCTTGGACATGTCTGCCCGCACCAACTGAGGGTGCTCGTCCACCCGACCCCACTACAGGACCGGATCCCTTCTGCCCTCCCTCCCTGCCTCCCAGGAACAGATGTATTCCTTTTCGTAATTCACACAGTACAATTGGTTTCTTTCAGCACAATGCACCAATTACTTAACAAGCTGTGGAGCCCTAGCTTCAGAAAGGGAATATCAAAACATTCATCCAACAAAACTGCCTCTTGCAACCTGCTAAAAATTAAGATTTCTTCCATATCGTTAAATGTATCTATTTCCCCTACTGGACTGCAAACGACTTGAGAATAGGGACTTGAGGTACTCAGTAGATGCTGAATCAATATACATGAACGAGTTCATCAAGGAGGTGGGCGGTATCCCCATTTTACAATGAGGAAACACGGCTCGCAGAGATATGATTAGAACTGCTCAACCAGTGACCTGAGAACTAGCCTTCAAACGCAAGCCCATGCAGGCAGGATTCCTTTAAACCAGACACACAAACAGGTTCTTTCGTGTGTCCCTGAAGAACCCCCAGAAATGGACCAATGATGGGGAAAGAGCAGCATGGATCTTACCAATTCTGAGGGGCGTGTTATAGTTTATGTGTTTGCTGTCTTAGACTAAGCCAAAGCAAAAAGGTCTTCAGGAAGGATTAACCGAAAGTCCTTCAATTCTATTTCCATTTGATGGGTAAGGGCACTGGGGATATCTCATCTGTAAGATAACTTTTTAAAATTTAATGAGTGTCCTTGGTTACTACAGAAACAAGTGTGTGGATCCTTTTCCAAGTGAGGTTGCTATACTTTACATCTGAATGAGAATGACATGACGGTAAGATATTAAGTGTATCTTGGCATTTATAGCCGACTTACACAAACATATAGAGACCTACATCAAATATACTGCAAGTTTATAAAACCAAAAGCTCGTAATAGTGCAAAAATGTGTTTGGAACTGTTGAGTTAGGCCATCATACAGAATCTGCTTTTTGCTTTTCATGATGCTCAGTGGTTTAGCAGACTCATGAGTTAGATATATGGGCTGAAATTATACAGAGAAAATGTACAATTCCAAAATAGATCACACAGCAACATGCAGCTGTGTTAAAGTACATTTGTGGCCAGGCACTACGGTTCACACCCATAATCCCAGCACTTTGGGAGGCCGAGGAGGGCAGATCACTTGAGGTCAGGATTTCGAGACCAGCCTGGCTAACATGGTGAAACCCTTGTCTCCACTGCAAATACAAAAATTAGCCCCAGGCCTGGTGGCCCACACCTGTAATTCAGTTACTCAGAAGGCTGAGGCAGGAGAATCACTTGAACCCGGGAAGCGGAGGTTGCAGTGAGCCGAAATTGCACCACTGCACTCCAGCCTGGGCAACAGAGTGAGACTCCATCTCAAAAAACAAAACAAAAAATAAATAAATGAAGTACATTGAGATGAACCATTCAGAAGAGTTACTTATGTGACATTCTGTCTTCTGTCTTTTCTCAAAGTAGTTTCATACTCTATTAACCTCATCTCAGATGATTACCATAACGGAAAAGAGCCTAAAGTTAAGAGCTGGATAAAACATTGAACTAACTATTTAACTGCTCCGAATTCCTTCAAAGTCACAGCATTGTTCCTATGACACTTTATTCCCCACTCTAATTCACACTGTAAAAACTCACCATGATGAAAGATAGTATGTGAACCCAGAAATGCTGTTTCTAGTTATAACTGGAAAGAAAACTTTGTGTGCACATGGCAGTGGACACGAAAATAAGTATACAGAACTATTACAGTGAACAGTGGAAATACCTCAAAGGAGCAGCAAGCCCAGGTTTAGGACACAGATTCTGATGTGACAGGTGAGCTGGGTTGGAGTCCTGTTCCACCACTTACTAGCTGTGTGACCTTGAGTGGGTACTTACCTTCTTTGTGTCTGTTTCCTCATCTGTAAAATAAGAAGGGCAAAACTACTACCTGTTATAAAGATGCATGAATGAGAATTTGTAAAGCACTTAAATTGAGCCTACAGGATAAAAAATATACATGTTCATCAGTAGAAAAATGCAAAAATCAACTGTGACCCATTAATCCAATGGTGCAATCTCACCTTAGATGGTGGTTAAAAGGAACCCATTAGGTCTAAATATATCAAATAGGACAAGCATCAGAAATATAATGTTGAGCGAGAAGACCAAGTATGTAGAACAATATATATAAAGTATGCTATTCAGGTGAATTTAAAAAATAATAATACTACATATATCTATCTCTATATAGAGAGAGATAGATTTATTTTTTATTTATTTTTATTTTTTTGAGACAGAGTCTCACTCTGTCACCCAGGCTGAAGTGCAGTGGCACGATCTTGGCTCACTGCAACCTCTGCCTCCCGGGTTTAAGTGACTCTCCTGCCTCAGCCTCCCAAGTAGCTGGGACTACAAGCTCCCACCACCATGCCCCGCTAATTTTTGTATTTTTAGTAGAGACAGGGTTTCATCATGTTGGCCAGGCCAATCTTGAAGTCCTGACCTCAAGTGATCTGCCTGCCTCGGCCTCCCAGAGTGCTGTGATTATAGGCATAAACCACCACGCCCAGCTGATACTACATATTGTTCACATAGGTGTAGGTACATGTATGCATATATATATGTATATGCTTTTACTTTTTATAATTTCAACTTTTAGATTCAGGGATACATATGCAGGTCTGTTACATGGGTAGAGTGCATGATGCTGAGAACAGGTATTGGCTCGATGGCCAGAATATTATGCTTTGCTGTTTAGATATTGGGACAATAGCTAGGATAACAATAGAGAAGACCAGGGCTGGTACCCCTCCTAGTTTATTGGAAATAGAGCATAGAATTGCATAGGCAAATAAAAAGTCTCATTCTGGCTTAATGTGGGGTGGTATGTTGAGGGGGTTTGCCACAGTGTCATTACCTGGGTCTCCTAGTGGGTCAGGTGAAATATAAGTAATATAAGTAGTAATAGTAGAAGGAGAATTAGACTCAAAATATTTTCGATTGTGTAGTAGGGATGGAATGGAATTTTGTCAGAATCTGATGAAACTCCTGACAGGAGTTGGATCCTGTCTCGGGAAGAAATAGAAGGTAGATGGCTACTAGGTCCATGATAATGAAAGGTAAGATGAAGTGGAAGGTGAAGAATGGTGTGAGGGTGGCTTTGTCAACTGAAAAGCCGCCTCAGTTTTATTGCACCAGGCTGTGTCAATGTATGGAACAGATGACAATAGGTTTGTAATTACTGTTGCCTCTCAAAAAGATATTTGTCCTCGTGGTAGGACACAACTTATAAATGCTGTTGCCATCACTGTAAATAGTAACATAACACTGATGTTTCTGGTTTCTAGGAAAGTGTAGGACCTGTAATATAAACCTTGTCCTATGTGTAGAAAGCAGCAGAGGAAAAATATCGATGCCCCGTTGGCATGTAAATATTGGCTAATTCAGCCATAATGCAGATCTCAGCAGATATGTGTGGCAGAGAAAGATGCAGGTGTTGTATGTGATGTACAATGTATAGTTAGAAAGGGTCCCATGATGATTGTAGGCAAAGACACCTAAAAGTGAGCTGAAATTTCATCACACAGAAAAATTTGATGGTGCCAGCAGGTCAATGATATGGTTTGGCTCTATGTCTCCACCCAAATCTCATCTTGTAGCTCCCATAATTCCCACATGTTGTGGGAGGGGCCTGGTGGGAGATGACTGAATCATGGGAACGGGTCTTTCCCATGCCGTTTTCATGATAGTGAATGGGTCCAGATACCCCAAATCATCTCTCTCAAGTTCAAAGCTCCACAAATCTCTAGGGCAGGGGCAAAATGCTGCCAGTCTCTTTGCTAAAACGTAACTAGAGTCACCTTTGCTCCAGTTTCCAACAATTTCCTCATCTCTGTCTGACACCACTTCAGCCTGGATTTCATTGTCCATATCATTATCAGCATTTTGGTGAAAGCCATTCAACAAGTCTCCAGGGAGTTTCAAACTTTCCCATATTTTCCTGTCTTCTTCTGAGCCCTCCAAACTGTTCCAACCTCTGCCTGTTACCCAGTTCCAAACTCACTTCCACTTTTTCAGGTATCTTTCCAGCAGCACCCCACTTCTGGTACCAATTTACAGTATTAATCAGCAGCAGCATGCTGCTGATAAAGACATACCCGAGACTGGGCAATTTACAAAAGAAAGAGGTTTATGGCTGGGCATGGTGGCTCACCCCTGTAATCCCAGCACTTTGGGAGGCTGAGGCAGGTGGATCACCTGAGGTCAGGAGTTCGAGACCAGCTTGACCAACATGGAGAAATCCCATCTCTACTAAAAACACAAAAATTAGCCAGGTGTGGTGGATCAGACCTGTAATCCCATCTACTCGGGAGGCTGAGGCAGGAGAATTGCTTGAACCCAGGAGGCGAAGGTTGCAGTGAGCCAAGATCATATCATTGCACTCTAGCCTCGGCAACAAGAGCGAAACTTCATCTCAAAAAAAAATAAAAAAGAGGTTTATTGGACAAATACATTCAATAACAAGTAATTAGCAATTTTTATTAGAGGGTGCCTGTTTTGGATGTTGGTTAGTAACGTCATTATAGTTGAAGTACAATAATGAACGATTTTTCATGTCATTAGTCTTGCGTGGTTAAATTCCATTTGAGAATCACGACATATACCGTATTTTTATTCAGTGCAACTTTTGGGAGGTTTGGGAGTGCTAACGAGCCTGTCAGCTATGTAATATTACGCATCTCGATGAATGGACACACACGCACAAACATGGTTAAGGTAGACAACTCGGAGGGAGGAAGGAAGAGAAGGGAACAGAATCGGGAAGGAGAAAAAAGAAAACTTCAGCTGTATCTGCTTTATTTTATTTATCTTAACAACATCAAAGTTAATATCCCCTGAACAGGGGCTTTAATACTTGTGTGAGCGGAGCCCTGTGGTACTTCGGGGTTATCATGAATCTGAGTAGCTCCACCTTTATCTGTGTTACATACTGCCACGCCACTTAATATTGTCATCCCCCAAACCACTGCCTTAGCGTGGTAGGCATTGTGTGTATCCTTTTCACCATTAGATCCCAGGGCCTGCCTCAGTATCTGGTCCCAGCAGGTACTTAACAATCATTCGTTGAATTAAATGTTTTTTGTTGTTGTTGAGACAGAGTCTCCCTCTGTCTCCCAGGCTGGAGTGCAATGGCGCGATCTCAGCTCACTGCAGCCCCCTCGCCTCCCGAGTTCAAACGATTCTCCTACTTCAGCCTCCCAGGTAGCTGGGATTACAGCTGCCCTTCACCACACCTGGCTAATTTTTGTATTTTTAGTAGAGATGGGGTTCCACCATGTTGGCCAGGCTGATCTTGAAATCTTGACCTCACATGATCCGCCCACCTCGGCCTCCCAAAGTGCTGGATTACAGGCATGAGCCACTGTGCCCAGCCAAATTTAAAACCAGAATATTTTAATAATATGTTTAAACAATTTGAATGTCAAGATATTATAAAGTCATAACATAATGATGTTGAAAGATGTGATAATCTGCACAACCATGTGAGAAAAGCTATGAGTTAGCTATTTGTGATTGATCAGTCACCGAGGTTGTGGGGGCAGGGTTCAAAATAAGGGCGTCTTAGCATAATGGATTTTCAGCCATTTCGGGGACATGAAATGAAGTGCTGAGTACGGAAGTGCAAAGATAATGGAGGTGCGATTAAGTCAATTCTGAACCACAAATGCAAAATTACGTCAAGGTTATACGATAGACTTAGACATAGGTTATGAATTCAGATTCAAATATCTCATTCCCACTGCAACCTTCCATCCTTCTAGCTTGTCTCTTGCATTATTCACCCCTCATCTTCATCCTCTCAAAGGCCTCCAGCACACTGATTCCTCTTCTTCCTCCTGCACACGCAGCCATTTCTTTTTCTCATTTCTCTCCCTAATCCAGTTAGTCTAGGACCCATCATTTCAACCTCCCTCTTGCCTATCAGAGCTTAATGTTCTTCTTTCTCACTGCCTGTGCTGGTGAGCTAGGCTTGAAATCTTCATAAAACATTCTACCTTTTTCTCTCAGGATCTAGAACTTATGTTCAACTCTCAAACTTACCTTCCAGGTCATACGTCCTCTTCAAAGCCTTCCTTTACATTCCCAGACCCCATGGGTTCCAATAGCACCCGGATTTACTTTGATCATAGTGCTGATCATGCTGTCTTGTGATCCACTCCCTATTAGTCTTGGCTTCCTTAGTCTTTCCTGTTGCATAGCAGATGCTCTGGGCGACATTTGTGGGCAAGGAAATGGGAGAGGCAGGCCTAGGCCTACAGACTTCTTTCTCTTCGGCCTCACCATGGTCTTGTTTGCCTTTAGAGAACCAAAATCTCCTTTAAGCAGAAGACAGAAGACGCCCCCAAGCCTGGCCTTATCCCCGCAAGCCTGTGGGCAGCTCAAGAGAAATTCAAGCAGAGAAATGCCGACGTGGCTCCTTCCCTCCTCCCACCAAACCCTTGGTCTGGTCCAAAAGTTGCCTGGCTTACACCCTCCAGAAGCTCATTTTTTCCTTTGAATCATATCAGAGAGTAAAACAAGGGATCAGGGAGGGGCCTTAATGTCCTCCCTGAGGCCAATCAAGAAAATCTGTATGAGTCTATTAATTTGTAGTTCAAGGCTGGGCACGGTGGCTCACACCTGTAATCCCAGCCTTTGGGAGGCCAAGACAGGAGGATTGCTTGAGACCAGAAGTTCAAAGACCAGTCTGAGCAACAAAGCAAGACCCCATCTCTACAAAAAAATAAAAAATTAGCCAGTTGTGGTGGCATGCACCTGTAGTACCAGCTACTTGGGAGGCTGAGGTGGGAGGATCACTTGAGCCCAGGAGGTCAAAGCTGCAGTGAGCTGGGATTGCACCACCACAAGCCTGGGTGACGGAGCGATACTGTCTCAAAAGAAAAAGAAAAAAATGTATGTAGCTCACAGTTCTCAGGAACCAGGTGTGCACCCTCTGCCTCTTTGTAAATGTTGTGCAATAAATGTGTTACAACAGAGCAGTTATTTTCATCGTCATTTATTTTGTCTGACATTCCAGAGCCTGCCATACTTGTCGACCCTTACTGTCCCAGCCACTCTGTTCTCTGTCCCTTCTGACTGCATGCTCCTCTCCATTGCCCCCTCAGCTCACAGGATGCCAGTTTCTTGCATTTTATTAGCCTGGCCTTAACCTAGCACAGTACCCTACCATAAGGTCAGGGAGTTATGTCTGCTTCTCTGCGAAATTGCGTGTCATCCCCAATCCTTCCCGGTCCCTGTATCCATGCCCTTTGCCATGTGATTTTGCAGCACCTCCTGCTGGAGGTGCACCACTCGATATTGGGCTCAGCCTATGAGTGGAGGTAACACCATCCACTGCTGAGCCTGGGCCTTATGAGGCCATATGCTTTTGCTCAACCCTCCTGTGTGTCTGCCTCTCCCATGAGAAGGACTTGCCCCAGGTAGGAACTGTCCCTTCTGCATGGACCTGAGAATGAGATAAGATGAGGCACCCCAGCCAACCCGCAGTCTATATCAAGAGTCACCCCAGCCAATCCCAGATGCATGATCCAGAATGAACACTGAGGCCAGCACCCATGGCTCACAGCTATCATCCAAGCGCTTTGAGAGGCCGAAGTGGGAGGATTATTTGAGGCCAGGAGTTCCAGACCAGTCTGGGCAACATAGGAAACCTCGTCTCTAAAACAAACCAACAAAAACACTAGCCTGGCATGGTGGCATGCCTGTTGTCTTAGCTAATCAGGAGGCGGAAGGGGGAAGATCACTTAAATCCAGAAGTTCAAGTGTGCGGTGAGCTATGACCATACCACTGAACTCCACGCTCCAACCTGGGCAGCACAGTGAGACTCTGCCTCAAAAAAAAATCAGTGCTGAGTGTTGGCCCTGAGTTTTCGTGTGGTTTGTGACACAGCAGTCGCTAATAACCCTCTTTACATTCTTCATTCCTCCTGCTCACAGACGAGAGGGGAGACTAACATCTTTTCTAGATGGAGTCTTGCTCTGTCGCCCAGGCTGGAGTGCAATGGCACAATCTCGGCTCACTGCAACCTCTACCTCCTGGGTTCAAGTGATTCTTCTGCCTCAGCCTCCCGAGTAGCTGGGATTACAGGCACGCGCCACCACGCCTGGCTAATTTTTTTGTATTTTTAGTAGAGACGGGGTTTCACCATGTTGGCCAGGTTGATCTCAAACTCCTGACTCGTGATCTGTCTGCCTCGGCCTCCCAAAGTGCTGGGATTACAGGCATAAGCCACCGTGCCCGGCTGAGACTAACTTTTCTAAGGACTGACTAATGCTTAGTACTTTCACATATGGTGTTAGATTTAATTTTTTTTTTCATCCTATGGGGTAGTCATTATTTTTCACATTCTGCAGACAAGGAAGCTAAGGCTCAGGGAAATTAGGTAGCTTATCTAAAGTCAAAATTTTAGTAAGTGACAGAGTTAGGATTCCAAAGCAAGTCTTCTGGCTTTTTGCAAAACCCCATTTTCACTGCTAAATACCTTATAAAGATTAGACATATTCTCTGGGGTATCTAATTGCCATCTCCACTGAAGATAATTATAGTTTTGGTTTCCAAACACTAGTTCATCAGGGGAAAGAGACACAAACCAGGAGGAAAAACCGTTTATTAGTGTGTATGAGTAGAATCTAGCCCTGTCATCACAGAGGAAATGCCCCATAATACTTATATCAATATGAATAATGAACCCTATGCATAATCAGCTATTTGGAATTACCCTTTTATCTGTAAGATCAAAATATCCTGTCCTCTGACTCAGAATGGCTCTAAGCTTTTCTTGCTGAATTAATGTAGCATCATTTTGAAAACATAATGCCATCCTCTCTGATAGCATTTGAAATTAATTTCTTATAAAACAGGCTCTGCAATTTGGCACAAGACTTCTCTGCACACAGTCTAAAACTTCTCTGCAAAGTCTAAAAGCTTTGGAGGAATTTTAAGGGTGTATCTTGGGCCAATATAAAAACTATGTGGATTGTTAAAGAGAAGACAAACATGTGAGAGAAACTTGTTTTTCTTTTTCTTTGATCTCCTAAAAGCAAGATCACATCTCAACATACAGAATGAACAAGGGGAA
The DNA here is from genome assembly GCF_003255815.1 of Theropithecus gelada. Taxonomy (NCBI): domain Eukaryota; kingdom Metazoa; phylum Chordata; class Mammalia; order Primates; family Cercopithecidae; genus Theropithecus; species Theropithecus gelada. Next base: position 209,290,720 of record NC_037668.1, on the reverse strand, counting down.
CAAGATTTAAAAATCAGAGGAGAGGAGGGTACGAAGAAATCTCTTTCTGTGTGCGTAAACTCAAATCACCCTATTAAGTTGTGAAAAAGAAATATTAAGGAATAATCCTTTTAGAAAGCTTTCAGATGAGCCAAAGTGGAAAAGTCTAGATCTGTCCTTAAAAGGGAGTTAGTATATACTCAAAGTAGGACTGGGGTGATTGAAGACAATTAAGCATTAATGAGAAAGAGACCAAATTTTACTTAGGATTTTAAACAATTGCTCATTAGAACAACCTATTTAATTTTTTTTTTTTTTTTGAGACAGAGTCTCGCACTGTTGCCCAGGTTGGAGTGCAATGGTGCGATCTCGGTTCACTGCAACTTCTGCCTCCTTGGTTCAAGCGATTCGCCTTCCTCAGCCTCCCAAGTAGCTGGGATTGCAGGTACCCACCACCACACCTGGCTAATTTTTTGTATTTTTGGTAGAGACAGGGTTTCACTATGTTGGCCAGGCTGGTCTTGAACTCCCGACCTTGCGATCCACCCTCCTCCGCCTCCCAAGGTGCTGGGATTACGGCCACCTATTTCATTTTTTAAGAGTGTCTCTTTTAAACATGATTTACTTTATGGAATCTTACTGCCCATTCCAATATGGAAAGCTCCTTTTGTCCATGTCACAGGGTGAATTACTTCATCGTATTGAATATACTGAGTGTCCCAAGAGGTTTTCCTTCCCAGTGATACGGCTGCTTTCTTCCTTGATTACTGTCGATTATTTCTGCTCCTTTGAATTGACCTCTTTGCTTTCAATACACCTCATCTTAGTTCATTTTACACACAGTCACTGGTCATTCTTGGTTTTATTGTCATCAAGCCTCCTGTTAGGTGTGCAAGAGCTCTATGGACAGCCTTTACTGTAATCAGCCCCTGGGGCAGAATGCAAACAAATCGGCATTTCCCTATCTACCCACAAAACTGAGCCAGATGGAGGGGCTGTGTGGCTGCCCATCAGACGCATTAAGGCACCAGGGGCAGGTGTTTCAAATGTGAGCCGCGTATGGAAAGGGCCCAAGAGCAGTCTCTGAATGCAGAACAAGTTGATGGAGCCTGCTGGAGAGGAAGGGATAGCAGTGATTACTTATTTAGCAATGAGGTCTGCTGAGCGACACTGGGAGGCTAGCTCATTGTTAATTTTTGTTTGTTTGTTTTACTATAATTATTTATAATTTTAGTGAATTGTAAGTAATTTACCAAAGTAAATAATTGTAAAAATGCAAATCTGGGTTTTGAACTCAAATTTGTCTGCTGGACCTACAGAGAGTAATTTGGTTCTGTTTTTCCTCTTACAAAGATTTCTGATTTTTAAATGTTATGACATGAGATTCTGCCAAGATTGCCTGAATAATGTGTGCTCTTTCATTTTGCCATTCTGAACTTCTAAAATTTTAGCTCTTTGGACACCTGAAGAAGTCTTTAGGTTTCTTTTTAAAAAGAAATTACGTAGTAATGCCTGCAAACCTGCCAGTTATTCTTTTCGGGAGGAAACCTACTTGTGTTCGTTCTTTGTGTACCTTCCCCCACCAGAATGGAAGCTCCGTGAAGACAAGAACCAAGCTTATTTTGTTCTCATTTGTAACCTTGATGGTTCCAGGCATGCATAGACACAGAGTAAATGTTTGTTGAAAGAATGAATGAGTGAATGCTATACAACTTGAGCAAATTTTTGCAATAGGTAAACCTCGTTTCCATGGTGATATCATACCCATTTTTTTCACTTCTAGAGGTCTTAATCATTTCTAGAACCCACCTCCTGTCAGCTCTCCTCCCCATACTCCTCTCTTTATATTTCTCAAACTCACTACAAACTTTAGCCATTGAAATGTGCAAGAACCAAGGAGTCAACCACCTAATGAACAAATTAGTCTGTGATACTGGCAGAAAGCCGGGACTTCCCTTAGTCATAAGGGCATTTTAGGAAGTCTTATAGAGACAATGAATGCTTCTCATTTGTGATCTCATCAGTGACTCTAGTTTTGACAACGGCTGGCCGAAGGATATCTTTCAGCTGCTATAATCTACTGAATGTACCAAATCACCTACATGGAGTAGACCTCTTCCAGGACTGAGGCCACATTCCATGATATTTGATATGATTGATATTGTGGATTACTTTCAGCCTTTGCTTTATGCTAACAAGGAGAGAAAGAGGAAGCAAAGAAAGTAACCGAGTTCATTAAATGAAAAAGGCAGGCCGGGCGCGGTGGCTCAAGCCTGTAATCCTAGCACTTTGGGAGGCCGAGACGGGCGGATCACGAGGTCAGGAGTTCGAGACCATCCTGGCTAACACGGTGAAACCCCGTCTCTACTAAAAAATACGAAAAACTAGCCGGGCGAGGTGGCGGGCGCCTGTAGTCCCGGCTACTCGGGAGGCTGAGGCAGGAGAATGGCGTAAAAACCCGGGAGGCGGAGCTTGCAGTGAGCTGAGATCCGGCCACTGCACTCCAGCCTGGGCGACACAGCGAGACTCTGTCTCAAAAAAAAAAAAAAAAAAAAAAAAAGATAAAAGAAAAAGGCAGAGGACTCTCAGGGGAAGGAATTTGAATTCTAGCACTTATCCAAACATGCAAAGAACCCCCTCTGTCCCCAAATTCCCTTGTAGGAAAACTGCTCTCTGTGTCAAGCAGTGCCTAGAATATTGGATCTGAGACATAAAGTTGAAGAATGACTGAGTTAAGGTATGTCCAAGGCTTTTTTGGTTTTGCTGTTTTAAAGCAATTATTAAAATTAATATTTTTCCGTAATCATTTAGGATATATTTTCCAAAGGTTAAGGCCGCATACTCCTCATTTTAATCTGGATGTCTTCATATTCATGTTTAGGGAAAAGAATGAAAATAACATGTATAAATTTTAGCAATATGTTTTCTCATTTAATATTCAAAACAATCCACTGAAGTACATCCTGTGAGTCTCATTTCACAGATTAGGGATCTGAGACCCAGAGGTAAAGTACTTGCCATGCTCAAGGCCACACAGCTAATAAATGCAAATCCGGGTTTTGAATTCAAATTTGTTTGCTGGACCTGCAGATAGTATTTTGATTCTGTTTTTTCTCTGACAAAGATTTCTGAATTTTAAATTTTATGACATTAGATTCTGCCAAGATTCCCTAAATAAGGTGTGCTCATTCACTTTACCATTCCGAACTCCTAAAACTTCCTATCTTTAGACCTCTCTAGTCCTATCTGTGATAACAAGAAATTTGCTGTTATGTGTCATAGGTTTTTGGTTTGTTTGTTTTGTATTTTTTTGAGACAGAGTCTCACTCTGTTGCCCAGCAGGCTGGAGTGTAGTGGTGTGATCTCGGCTCACTGCGACCTCCGCCTCCCGAGGTTCAAGTGATTCTCCTGCCTCAGCCTCCTGAGTAGCTGGGATTACAGATGTGTGCCACCACGCCTGGCTAATTCTTGTTATTTTTTTAGAGATGGCGTTTCACCATGTTGGCCAGGCTGATCTCAAGTGATTCGCCTGCCTTAGCCTCCTAAAGTGCTGAGATTACAGGCGTGAGCCATGGCGCCTGGCCTATAGTTTTAAAAAAATGTTTGTAATCTTCAATAGCAAGGTCCCTCAAAGTCTATTCAAACTAGACTTGACTGAAAATTTATATACACAAATAAGAAATGTGTGCATATAGCAATGCATGTGCTAAAACTGAAGCGACAGGCCAGGCACGGTGGCTCACACCTGTAATCCGAGCACTTTGGGAGGCCGAGGCAGGGAGATCAATTGAGGTCAGGCGTTCGAGACCAGCCTGGCCAACATGGTGAAACCCTATCTCTACTAAAAAAAAAATACAAAAATTAGCCAGGCATGGTAGCGGACACCCATAATCCCACTCGGGAGGCTGAGGCAGGAGACTCTCTTGAACCTAGGAGGCGGAGGTTGTAGTGAACTGAGATTGTGCCACTGCACTCCAGGCTGGGCAACAGAGCAATACTCTGTCTCAAAACAAGAAAGTGATAAAACTAATGGAAATTATTCCGTATTAGGAGGAAGACAGAAGTTCATCATTTTAAAGATAAAATGGCTAATTGTGGAAATGCAATATATTTTATAATTACTCAAAAATTATTTTTTCTTTGAGAACCAAGAGATACTCTTCTTCATAAAAACGTATATGAATTTTCCCAAAGTAAAATCTAAGTTGAAATCTCCTATTTTAAGCCTAGTTTAAGCCTGTGGAGCTAACCTTTACCAATCTAAGTTGCCATCCAAAATCTCTAATTAAATTTTTCTGAAAAACAAAACCAAACCAAAAGAGGCAAAAACAGGCAAGCTCTTTACTGCCACCTACCGTCAGAAAAAAATAGCCCGTTAAGTGCAAGGATAAATGACTTGCATGGAAAACTTGAGGTATGAACAAGGAGACCATATGTATGGTCTGGTTTGCAGACAGTTCCTGTTGTCTTGACATTTATCCATCTTAGCATGTGTCCTGACCCCTTTTTCTCTCAAAATCCTGATTTGGATTACAAATTTTGTGGTTGTTACTGGCTTTTTCCATACATCATTTAAAACACTCAAGTCAGGCTTATCTCTCCCATCTAAATGCACACACACACACTTCTTCAATCGGAGCCCTCTTCCCAGCTCCCATTCTTTCGCGTTCTGATCGTCATGACCAAACTTCTCAAAATAGTAATGCACACACCATTTCCACTTCATTACTTCTCATTCTCTACTCAACTCACAGTACTGTCCCTTCTGCCCTACCTGTTCCTCAAAACTGCTAGTTACCTGCCCACTCTCAAATTGGCAGACACATTGCTGCCTTGATCTTGCTTCATATGTTGTCAGTAGGCATACGCCACCACGCCTGGCTAATTTTTGTTTTTGATTTTTTTAGAGACAGTGTTTCACCACGTTGGCCAGGTTGTATGCTGTTGTCTGCACTCTCTCTGCCATCTTACGTCTTGTCTTGGGTGACACATCCTCCTGTTTTCCTCCTGTAGTCTGGGTTCTTGTCAATGTCCTTTACAATTTTCTCTTCCCCTGCTCACACCCTAAATGTTGGTGTCTCCCTTCATTATCGCTCTACAGATTACGCCTGGGTAATCTCATCTTATGAGTTCTACTGCAGTCAACTTGCTAAAGATTCCCAAATTCATTCATTCACTCATTCATTCACTGTTCATTCAATAAATATTTATGGAGGACCTACAAAATGCCAGTGACTCCTCCAGGTTCTGGGATACGTCAGGGAACAAAAGGGGAAGGAAACTTTCTGCCCTGTGTAGACAGTAAGACAACAAACTATGAACAAAATAAAGAAGTAAATTGAACAGTATGTTTAAGAGTGATAAGTGACACATGGCCGGGCGCGGTGGCTCACGCCTGTAATCCCAGCACTTTGGGAGGCCAAGGTGGGCAGATCACTTGAGGTCAGGAGTTTGAGACCAGCCTGACCAACATGGTGAAACCCCGTCTCTACTAAAAATACAAAAATTAGCTGGGCGTGGTAGTATGCACCTGTAATCCCAACTACTCCGGAGGCTGAGGCAGGAGAATGACCTGAACCCAGAGGTGGAGCTTGCAGTGAGCCGAGATCACGCCACTGCACTCCAGCCTGGGTGACAGAGTGAGACTCCATCTCAAAAAAAAAAAAGAGTGATAAATGATACAGAATAGAGTAACAGAGATTGGGAGTGGTGGAGGAAGGTTTTTTAATGGAAGGGACAGGGAAGGCCTCATGGAAAAGGCAACATTTTCGTTGACTTAAAGAAGGAGGAGTGAGCTATGAAAATATCTGGAAGAAGAGCAGAAAAAGTGCAAAGATCCCAAGGAAAGAATGTGCCTGTCCTATTCATGGGATGGAAAGGAGGCCAGGATTGTTCTGGAGCAAACTGAATGAGAAGAGGGGAACAGAGGATGAGGTTAGAAGGGTTCAGGCCTGCAGATGACAATGGCCTGCAGATGACAATGGCCTGCAGGTCACTGTAAGGACTCTGGTCTCCCTGTGAGAGAACAGGGGAGCCATTTGCAGGGTTTTAGGTAGAGAAATGACATCATCTTTTATGTCATTCACCAGAATCTCTGTTTTAGGTCAGATTCCTACGGAAACATACTCTGAAACACAGGTTGTGTACAGGTTTACTGGGGACTGCTTTTGGGAATGCCGGTAAGGGAGTGAGGAAAGCAGAATTGGGCAGAGGGAGAAGTTGGACTGTGATGCAGTTGCAACAGAGGCCACGGGATGGCTCTTCAGAGTTACTCAAATCTTTACACCGCTCCTTAACTAGTCATTGGATGCAGGTTGTCTCTTGGGAGGGAGCTGTACCCTTGGATGAGGCAGCCACCTTCAGCCAAGGGCAATTCCCAGAGAGAGAGATTCAACTGAGACTCCTCTGCAGTCAACACTTTCCATCCTGAACTGGGGAGATACACCACGGCATCTTAGAGTCAGCCCCTGCACCCTCAGATAGATCAACTCCATATAGAAACACCCAGGATCCCTCCTCCATCTTCTGGTTGGCTCTTGCTAATGCAGCTTTTCTCAAGACTTGAATGACACTCATCATCTCCGCTACTCCACACAGACGGTACATTTTCCCCACCCCCAGCCAGTCTATTCACCACATAGCAATGTGAGTGATCCTGCTAACACATAAGTCAGATCATGTCACTCCTTTGCTTAAAACCCACCATGTAGGTCAGGTGCGGTGGCTCATACCTGTAACCCCAGCACTTTGGGAGCTGGATGGGTGGATCACTTGAGGTCAGGAGTTCAAGACCAGCCTGGCCAACATGGTAAAGCCCCATCTCTATTAAAAATACAAAATTAGCCAGCCATGGTGGCGCACGCCTGTAATCCCAGCTACAGGAGGCAGAGGTTGCAGTGAGCCAAGATCGCGCCACTGCACTCCAGCCCAGGTGACAGAGTGAGACTCTGTCTCAAAAAAACAAAACAAAAACCCACCATGTAACTACTCCCCTTTCATTTCAGAGTAAAAGCCCAAATCTTTGTCATGATTTACATCATATGCTTGGTAGGGACTACATCATCCCCGATTATTCTCCTCACCACTCACTCTGTTCCTGTTACACTGGCCTCCCTCCTTTCCTTGAGCACATTTTTGAAGGACAGTTTGGCAGTGTCTATTTTCCTACTCTTCTTGGAGAAGCCTAAGTCAAGATGCTTTCAGACTGAAATGTTAATAATTCTATCTGCTAGTGTAAAGGTTGTCTTCTGCAAAGATTATATGGTAGTCACATCACAGGCATTTAATTTAAAAGAATTCAACTATTGGCTTAAAAAAGAAAGAGAAGCAATCATTTAAATAGCACACATTACTAAGGCAGTATATACCCACCTGAGGCAGAGTGCCAATAGTCCTGAAAAGAACATCTGAATGATTTTAAGGTTTCCCAACTATTCGCCAAAAAAAAAAAAAAAGTGAAATTTGTTGTTTAAGTGACCAGACAAGATGGTTTCCTTGAGGAAGAAAGTGAACAACTGAAGCCTGATGAGAAACTTTAATGGTAAAGAATTAGAGGGCCAGTGGCTTACATCTGTAATCCCAGCACTTTGGGAGGCTGTGGAAGGACCGCTTGAGGTCAGGAGTTCGAGACCAGTCTGGGTAGCATAGTGAGAGCTCATCACTACCAAATAAGTAAATAAGAATTAGAGGAATGAAAAAATACTTTTACAGAATTACATATACAAAAATGTATATACTGTGTATTTTAGGCTATTTAAGAGATTTTCAAGGGCAATTTTTATTTCATTGGCTGATCGCATTGGGCCCTGTACTAGAGAAAAGAGAACCAGCAAGAAGTGACCCTCACATGGAAGGGATGAGAAGGTGCTTGGAAGTGTCATTAAGGGGCTGGGGTAAGGCCTAAGGGAAGAGATAGCCAGTAGGGACCTCTACTGGGGGACCATAGGAGCAAGTTTATCTCATATCAAGTTAAAAGTTTTCTGTGTGTATCTTCTCAGGCTAAATCCTTTGTTTTATTTATTTATTTATTTATTTATTTATTTATATTTTGAGACTGAGTTTCACTCTTTTTGCCCAGGCTGGAGTGCAACGGTGCAATCTTGGCTCACTGCAACCTCTGCCTCCCGGGTTCAAGCAATTCTCCTGCCTCAGCCTCCTGAGTAGCTGGGATTACAGGAATGCGCCACCATGCCCAGCTAATTTTGGATTTTTAGTAGAGATGGGGTTTCTGCATGTTGGTGGGGCTGGTCTCAAACTCCTGACCTCAGGTGATCCGCCCACCTCAGCCTCCCAAAGTATTGGGATTACAGGCATGAGCCACGGCGCCCAGCCAATCCTTTTAAATTTCTGTTAAACATGACAGCTATGTCTTAGCTGTGATTTGGGGGATAAAGGGAGGCACTAGGTCTGTGTTTGGGGTCAAAGCAGAAGGATCTGGGGCTGTGGCCTAGAGAAGTGGTTATGAGTTGAGGTGCTTGATCGAGAACACCAGAGCAGTCTGGAACGAGAGGTGGCAATGAGAGTGATGATGATCTTGTGGAAAAGAAAACATGCCTCAGTACTTAGAAATATTGAGAGAGGGGACTAAGAATTTCTGGAGTTATACAGGTTAAGAGAACAGATTGCATTCATGGGGATTGAAAAGGAGGGTGCTTCCTCCCTTTCCATCAATGGAAAAGTAAAGAAATTTGGAAAAATTCAGAATGTATATACAAGAAGAAATATCTGGGCTATAGTGGCTAAGTCTGGAAAGAAAGATTGGGGTGGGCTGAAGAATTCTAACATTATATATTTTGTTTACATTTGTATTACATTACTTGTGTTTGTTATGATAACCATGCATTAGTTTTTTATGAAATATAAGGTTTAGGGGAAAGTGGAATAACTATACAAATTATTATAAAATTCATTAGAAATAGGCCGGGCTCACGCCAGTAATCCCAGCACTTTGGGAGGCCAACGCAGGTGGATCACCTGAGGTCAGGAGTTCAAGACCAGCCTGGCCAACATGGCAAAACCCTGTCTCTCTAAAAAATACAAAAATTAGCCTGCTGTGGTGGTGCGCTCCTGTAGTCCCAGCTACTCGAAAAGCTGAGCCAAGACAATTGCTTGAAACTGGGAGGCAGATGTTGCAGTGAGCCCAGATCTGGATGACAGAGAGAAACTCTGTCTAAAAAAAAAAAAAAAAAAAAATTAGAAATAATATATATGTGAGAAATAAAGAGTATTGAGAGGGAGAATTGCCCTCTGGATTACAAAAGATTATACAACTATGATCATTAGAGTATTATGGTACTGATGAAAGGACAGACGAATGCAAAACCGCAGCTTGGAAACAAATACTATTACGTTAAAAAATTTTAACAAATTGAGGTGATGTCGTAAAATAATAATGGGCCAGGACAATAGTTAGCTATATGAAAAAAATTAATTTTGAGATCCTTGCATTACACCATATTCCTAAATAAATTCCAGATGGATTAAAACATTAAATAAAACAAACAAGCATATTGACCAGATCTCATGATCAGAATCATCCTAAAATATGGAAAAAAAATTAAATATTGATCATTTGAATTTATAAAAATTTAAAGTGTTTTTGTGTCCTAAAAGTTATAAAATTAGAAGGCAAGAAAACTGAGGAAAAATAAATGGCTTATACAAATGGATAAAAGGCAAGATACATGAATAATTCACAAAAGAAATAGAAACAGCTAATGAACATAAGAATATTCAGTCCCACTGATGAAAAAGTTTTGTCCTTTGAATTAGTTAAGAACTTTTTAAAAATATAAGGTAAGTGGGATAAGAGAAACATATTGAAGGCAGACATACACATTGAAACAATAGCAGTATGAATAAAGCGGCTTAAAAATAATATCAGACAAGGAAATTATCTGAAATGTGGAAAAAGTTTTGTGCACAGAATTGGCAGTATTACTTATTATAGTGGAATAATGGAAACAACCTGTATGTCCAATAATACGGGACCAGATAAGAAATTATGGTGTGGACAAATAATTAAGTTATATTTTCTGAGACTACTAATTAAATATGAGAAGGCTTATAGGTTAGGTGAAAATAGTTGGATATAAATTCTTATTTATAGTATGAATGGCCAAGTTTTTTAAATGAAAAAACTTTAAAAAATGTATGAATTGTATGTAGTATGATTTTATATTTTTGTTTTCCAAATTCCTTTTCATGATCATGTATTACTTTTGTAATCAGAAAAGAAAAATTCTTCTCTAGAGCCTTCACAATGAAGTCCAAATTCCTCAGCATAGTTTACGATTACAACCTGACCTCTGCCTTCTGTTCACCTTCTCACCATTGCCCTGTTCCTAACTTGCACTAAGGTCATACCAATTGCTTACGTTTCCCTAACTGCCGTGTCATCACTAGCTCAGGTTTATTTATTTATTTTATTTTTTATTTTTTTGCCTACAGTGCTCTTGAATGCCCTTCCTACTTTCTGGCCTTGTTAACTGACCACTTTGACTTCAAGCCTAGCCCTGTATTTTCAAGGGACAGCCTCCTCTGGGGACCCTCAAGTAGAGTTAAATATAGTTGGCCCTCCATATCCCTGGGTACTGCATCTGTGAATTCAACCAACCTCAAATTCAGAAAACAAGCAAACTTGAATTTGCTGCATGCCATTGAATCCACGTGAATGAAGTGACGCGTAGACATCATATTAGGTATTATAAGTAACTTAGAGAAAATTTAGAGTGAGAGGATGTGTGTACGTTATATGCAAATATTATACCATTTTATATAAGGGATTTGAACATCCATGAATTTTGGTATCCATAGAAGGTCCTAGAACCAATCCCCCATGAGTAGAGACAGCCATACCCCCTGTTTTGTGCCGCTCTAACATCCTGTGCATTCCTTTCTCAGAGCACTTTTCACATTGAATTGCCATCATGGTTACCAACCACCCTCGTTCATCTCTCCCTAATTCTAATTCTGTTAACTTGTTCCTACTTACACTATGAGCCCCTTGACTGCAGAGACTATTTATATCACTACTGAGTTTTTCTATTCTTTCCATTATACATACTGTCACCCTTACTTTTTTTTTTTGAGAGACAAGGTCCCACTCTGTCACCCAGGCTGAGTCCTGTGGTGTGATCACAGCTCATTCTAACCTTGAACTCTGGGGCTTAAGTGGTCCTCCTGCCTCAGCCTCCCGAGTAGCTGGAACCATAGGTGTATACCACCATGCCCAGCTAATTGTTAATTTTTTTGTAGAGATGAGGTCTTGCTATGTTGCCCAGGCTGGTCTTGAACTCCTGGACTAAGTGATCCTCCCACCTCAGCCTCTTAAAGTGCTGGGATTACAGGAGTTACTCTCTTGCAATCTTGACTCACTTTAGTCATGAGATTATTAGGGGATAGTAGAAAACAGGTAAGTGGAAAGGTCCCTGGTCCTATGAACAAGTACTATAGACAGCTCCCACTGTGATGTGATTCGAAGGATGTTACAAAGTTATTCAAAACTATTTTTGTTACAAGCCTGTAAGAGTGCCAGTGAAAAACTTCACCTCTAGGTTGTGAGGTGAAACAACACCTTGATTCTTTAAAATATTAGGATGACTTATGTTTATTCTTCCCTTTAGTGCTCATTGTAACTTGGAACAGCTGTTTAAATACTGCTATTTAATACTGCAATCTGTCCCATTTCAATCCCACACTCACAATTCCCCTACCCGGCCCTAATTGTTATATTTTCCAGAGCAGGAATAACCTTCTAACATGCTGGTTGAGTATATTTCTTTATTATGTCTATAGTCTGTGCCCTACCCCCCATCGACACAGGATAGGGAGCTTTAGTTTGTTCACAGGTGTACTTAAAGTACCTACAAAAGTTCCTGGAACATAATGGAAGCTCAGTAAGTATTTGTCAAATGACTAGCTCTGCTAAAATGAGGGATTAGTCCTCTTTTTGGATAACTCACTCTATCCACAAAATGAAAATTTTACAATATCAACAGAGGCCATTTACTACCTTTCTTGAGGATAAAAATAGTATTCCTTTTCTGACAACCAATTATTACTTTCTTTTGTTTTTGTTTTGAGACAGAGTCTCGTTCTGTCACCAGGCTGGAGTGCAATGGCGCGATCTCGGCTCACTGCAACCTCTGCCTCCTGGGTTCAAGCGATTCTCCTGCCTCAGCCTCCTGAGTAGCTGGGACTACAGGTGCCCACCGCTACACCCGACTAATTTTTGTATTTTTAGTAGAGACAGGTTTCACCATGTTACCCAGGCTAGTCTCAAACTCCTGCCCTCAAGTGATCCGCCCACCTCGGCCTTCCAAAGTGCTGAGATTACACGCGTGAGCCACCGCGAGCCAAAGTACTTTTTTGGTCTGAGGTGGATCTTCTGTCATCCAAGACTTTTTTTCAATAATACAGTCACCTGTTTCCACACTTGTGGAAACTTAAAAACAACAACAACCACCGCGGCCGAGCGCGGTGGCTCACGCCTGTAATCCCAGCATTTTGGGAGGTCGAGGCGGGCGGATCACCTTAGGTCAGGAGCTCGAGACCAGCCTGGCCAACATGGTGAAACCTCGTCTCTACTGAAAAAACACAAAAATTAGCTGGGCGCAGTGGTGGGCGCCTGTAATCCCAGCTACTCGGGAGGCTGAGGCAGGAGAATCGCTTGAACCCGGGAGGCGGAGGTTGCAGTGAGCTGAGATCGCGCCACTGGCACTCCAGCTTGGGTGACAGAGTGAGACTCCGTCTCAAAAACAAAAACAAAAACAAAAGCCGCCCCATAGGCCGTTCTCATCCTTCTCTCCCATCCTCACCCCAGTGCCCTCACCGCCCCGTCCCCGCTTTCCGGCTGCCTCGGCGCGGGCCCGGTGGGCTCCCACTCCGGGTAACGCCGCAAGACGCGGGGCCGGCATTCTGCCTGGACGGCGTGCTGCGGCCGCCCTTCCTCGGGTCCCCGAAGCCCACGTTCTCCCAGCTCGCCCGGCTCCCGTTTCGCTCCCAGCTCCAGTATGAACCCGGAGCACGTGCAGTGCTACCCTGATTGGCCCGTCGTCATCGTGCTCCACAGCCTAGTCCCCCGCTCGCTGTCCGTCGCCCTGCGTTCCCAGAGCACAGAACCGGGCAAAGAGCCGGAAACCCATGGCACCAGAGCTAATCCCTGATGATTCACCGCTCCAGGCGCGGGCACTCGGGCTTCCTCGCCCCGCTCTTCGGGCCAAGGAGACGTCAGCAGGATCCCACCTCCCACAGCAGGCGAGGAAGCAAGCACCCAGAACAAAGGAGCTCTGCGTGATTTCACACAAGAGCCACTCGGATTTCCTTCAAATCTGAGGCAAAGCGCATTTCCCTTCTCGGCTCGGGGCAGCCTCTGAGCACCGGCTCTCCGGCACTACCTTCCCTGGGCCGTAGGGTGGCAGCAAACGCCAAGGAGGATGCGCATGCTCTGTGTGGGGCCTCTCGCTTTGCCTCCACGGCTGCCGAGTGACGGAAGCGCGTGCTTAGGATTATGGGAAATGTGGTTTCTAAACCGCGGGCGCCCCCTGCCCGGGCCCAGAGCGGGACTTCAGCTCCCGGCCGGCCGGCGGGCGCGGGTGGGAACGCGGAAGGAGAGGGCGGGGCGAGTGGGAGAAAAAGGTGGGCGGAGCCGGTGGGAAGGCCGGGCGGAGGGGGCGGGGCTTCGGCCGGCTAAGCCGCCGCCACCCGCGGTCTGAGGGACCGGAGGAGCGGGGCAGGTAGCAGCTAGGAGCCCCCAGGACGGCGCAGAGCGCGAGGGTGGGCGTGCTCGGAGTGGTCGCGCGTCAGCCGCCGCCTCTCAGTCTCCGCACTTGCAGGTCCCCTCCCTCTCTGCCGGGACGCGGGAGAGCCCGGCTCGCGGCGGGGGCGGCCAATGCGAAACTGGCTGGTGCTGCTGTGCCCGTGTGTGCTCGGGGCCGCGCTGCACCTCTGGCTGCGGCTGCGCTCCCCGCCGCCCGCCCGCGCCTCCGGGGCCGGCCCTGCAGGTGAGGTTCGGGGAGCCGGGCGAGTTGGCGGCCGCGGGGGGGTGGGAGGCCCGGCTCGGTGCCGCGGGGCTTCGCCGGGAATTGCTGGAGGCGGGGGAAGGGCCAAACGCGACGGTCCCCAGACGAAACAAACGGCTCTTTTCATCCTTGGAGCGTTAACATCGGGCAAACTTGAGGGAGCTTTTCTCTCTTCGTGTCCCCGCCACTTCTCACCTCCCCGTTTCCCTTAACGGCCGCAGAGCCGGCGCCCGCAGCTGCAAGTCCTTCGCCTGCCCCCGGGCCTGGTCGGTGGTGTCGGACGCCGCGGGTTCGCCCGGGAGCGGAACCTCGTGTGCCCTTCAGCCGCCAGCGCCTGCTGATTTGGGAGCTCGGGCTCTGAAGTTGTTTTCTTCCCCCCCAAGTTGTTGGTCTTTCTCCGTCAAGACTGGGGTTTTAGTGCTATGGATAATGTGTGTGCGTGTTTTCAAAGGTGGCTGGGTTTTGCTTTTAAGGAATAACTTTGCTGTAAGAATATACAGTAGTTCGTATTCTTGGATTATGATGTAAGTTGGTTAAACATCTAGACATGAAATAGGGCATGGCCGAGAGTGGAGTTGTTCCTGTGAGTTTGGGTCGCATAACCTGGTAAAGCAGTTTACGTGGAAATACCGAATTCTTTAACGATCATGGGTATTTACGCTAAAACTTAATCGCTCTTGGGAATGAAACCTTTGTTCTTGTTTCGCGTCACAGCCTAATAGAATGCTTTACTCACGGTGCCCAGTGGATTATTTTGTTAGTGGGTTCCACCACCCTGAACACTACATTAGCTTTCCCTGTATCTTTAAGGGCTTGCCCTAGCACATGAAAGAAACCTGGAAAACTCTTTTAAATATTGTATAATACTTACTTTGTAACTATACTGGGACTTTGTTTTCCTTACTATCTCTCCCAAAAACAGCTGTTTTCTAATCCAAAAGTTCTTAAAATTAGAATTGAGTATTTGCAGTTCAGCACTCTATGCCTTATAAGTAGAAAGTATTCGGCAATCCTCAAAACAGTCTCAGTTATATGAAATTATGTTGAGGTTATTTTGGTAACAATCTCTTTTCTTATTAGATCACTAGCTCTTTGAAAAGAATTTGTGTGACCTGAATAGAACTGAACAGTATTTAAGTGGTTTAATGAAAGTACAGTGTTACTGTGCACTTAACCAGTTAATGGGCCAGGGTTTTGCTCAGTGTTTTTTAGGTTTTTGTAAAGTGAACTAAGAAGAGAGTGCCATATATAAAAAATGCTTTGTAACATCTGCTTGTGTGTCACAGCTTTCTCTCTTTTGTTGTATGAGTGAGCCCTGCTGGAATCTCCTTGCAGAGCGTCATTAAGTCTGTGTATGACCTTAATGGTTGTTTAGGGTTCAGTAAAACAAACAAAAACGGAAATCTTAGTAGACTTCAAACTGAAATCTTGGTAGACTTGCTAGGCAGTTTCTTAATTTGAGACAAGTTTTTCCTACTCCCTTACTGCACATGACGGATGATTCCTTTATCTACCATCCAGTTAGACCAGGCTAGATTAAGGAAATGAAGAAATAGAACATAGAGAGAGACAGGGTAATAATGTAGGTAAGAAGATCAACACTGGTTATGTTAATTAACTTTGGCTTTGAATGAGTACTGTGTATCTGATCAGATAATAAATAGGATTTTTTTTTTAAGTTCCGGGATACCTGTGCAGGACGTGCAAGTTTGTTACATAGGTAAACGTGCGCCATGGTGGTTTGCTGCACCTGTCAACCCATCGATATTTTAATAATCTAAATTAAACTTGACTGGCGGGGCGCGGTGGCTCACGCCTGTAATCCCAGCACTTTGGGAGGCCGTGGTGGTTGGATCACCTGAGGTCAGGAGTTCAAGACCAGCCTGGCCAACATGGCGAAACCCTGTATCTACTGAAAATACAAAAATTTGCCGGGCATAGTAGTGCATGCCTGTAATCCCAGCTACTCAGGAGGCTGAGGCAGGAGAATCACTTGAACCTGGGAGGCGGAGGTTGCAGTGAGCCAAGATTGCACCATTGCACTCCAGCCTCAGTGACAAGAGCGAAACTCCATCTCAAAAAAATTAATTAATTAAACACGACTGACTTCTACCTTTCCTTTTTTCCTTTTGGTACTTTCAAAACTAAAAGCAGTGGAAGCATCTTAAATGCTAAAATTTCCCATAATTCCTTTACTGTCACATGGTCACCTTTACAGTGACCATTGTGCTGTCACCATGTTGAAACTGAAATAGTTGGGTGTTTTTACAATTTAACGCTTTTACTTTAAGCCTAACAGGAAAAAAAAAAAACACAAGATTTTGCTAAGTATTCTTTTCTTGAATTAACTTTTTTTTTTTTTTTTTTTTTGAGATGGAGTCTTGCTCTGTTGCACAGGCTGGAGTGCAGTGGCGCGATCTCGGCTCACTGCAAGCTCGGTCTCCCGGGTTCACGCCATTCTCCTGCCTCAGCCTCCAGAGTAGCTGGGACTATAGGCGCCCACCACCACGCCCGGCTAATTTTTTGTATTTTTAGTAGAGACGGGGTTTCACCGTGTTAGCCAGGATGGTCTCGATCTCCTGACTTCGTAATCCACCCACCTCATCCTCCCAAAGTGCTGGGATTACAGGCGTGAGCCACTGCGCCCGGCCAAATTAACATTTTTAAATGTATTTTTTTTCTCTTCTACTACTTTGTCTGTCTTCAGTCTCATTAAGTCATGGCAGTTTTGTTTTGTTTTTTGTTTTTTTTTTGAAAGATTTACCTTCCCTGAATATTAAAAAAAAGGCTCTCTGGCTGGCAGTTAATTCAGCAAATATTTGAGAGCCTATTCTGTGCCAGCTCCTATTGTAGGTGTGGAATTACAGCAATAATCAAGCTAAACTTCCTGCCCTCATGTAGTTTACAATTTAGAAGGGAAGACAGAGCATCACAAATAATTATAAATATCACAGCGGTAGTGATAAGTATAGTGAAAAAAGATAAAGCAGTGTTAAGAGATTAAAGAGATGGTTTTAAATAGGTCAGGAAAGTCCATTTCATTCTGAAGAGGTAACAGTTGAGCAGGGACCAGAATGAAGTGAGTGAGTCACGTTAGTTCCAGAATCAGCAACTTTTTAAATGTGATAGCTTCCCTTAAACCAGTCAGGGAAAGCAACTGGTAAAGAGGAAGTGAAATGCAGCACACCTAAGGGTGACAGAGGAAAATGCAGGTGGAGATAACCATCGGACCCAGAAATCTAAACATAGGATATCTTGATTACAAAATACTCGTTTTGGGTAATGCCTTAAGTAGGAATTATTTAACAGTTAATTTAGAAAAATGATGTGACAAAAGAAGACTTCTCTTTCTCTTTGGAAAGAAAGAAACCAAGACAAAGGAGCATATTCACTCAACAAGTACTTGAGTGTTAGGTTCTGTGCTGGATGCCGAGTCCCTGCTCCCAAGGTGCTCACAGTAGCTGATGGAAACAGACGTAGGGCAAGTAGAAGGTCAAAAAGCAAATTGAGCTTGCTTTGTAATTTTGCCTGGGGTGAGTTTTTCCAAAATTGTCCCTATATGCTAATCGTGTCTCTGTGCTTCAGTTTCCTTATTTATAAAATGATGATCTCATAGACTTATTGTGTAGATTCAGTTAATGAAACACCCAGAACAGTGCCTGTTTCATAGTAAACACTCCGTGAGTTTTAGAGAGGAGTGGTAGTCTAGTGGCGGCTGATGCCTGTGCTAGTGTGTTTTGGGAGGTGTCTTTGGTAGTGTGTATGATGATTGTTCTTATCATTAGAGCTATGATAGGCTTACATGTTTTCTTCATTTTCAAGATTTGTATCTATTTGTGACTGATCTCTTCCAAGAGCATGCATATGAGAGTGGAATTTTGGTCTGATTTTTAAGACTCTTAGACTTATTTTGAGCAATCAATTTTGATGTCAAGCTTCTTTAGACTTTTTTTTTTTTTTTTTTTTTTTTTTTTGATAAACATTTTCTCTCTGTCGCCCAGGCTGGAGTACAGTGGCACTCCATCTTGGCTAACTGCAACCTCTGCTTCCAGGTTCAAGCCATTCTCCTGCCTCAGCCTCCCGAGTAGCAGGGATTACACGTGTGCGCCACCACGCCCAGCTAATTTTTGTATTATTAGTAGAGACTGCATTTTGCCATGTTGGCCAGGCTGGTCTCGAACTCCTGACCTCAAGTGATTTATTCACCTCGACCTCCCAAAGTGCTAGGATTACAGGCATGAGCCACTGCGCCAGGCCCTCGCTTAGACTTTAATATACCTTTGGGTGTCCACTCAGTGCAGAGTCGAGCAGGTTGCCAGACTCTTAGGATATATTACATATTAAAGAAAAGAAATAGTTCTTACTGTAGGATCTCAGAAGAAAACAATACCCCAAAATAAGGCCTCAGAAGCAGCTGTCTCTGACCTGCTGCTGCTGTCCTCTCTCTGGCCTTGCATTCTCACCTGAGGCTAACTGTAGAAACTAAAATCCCTCTTCCCCAAAGCCATAAAACCTAAACATATTACTCTTAACTACCCCCCCACCACCTTTCTATGTAAAAATTACCTAACCTACCTTCTTTGATTACAGGTCATAAGAACCTCATATCAGAGAGGGTCCTATCCCACACCCAGTAGGAAAGTGTATACTCTGAGAGGACAAGAAGATTCTAGACAGGCCTTGCCGGGTTTTCCAACTCCGTCTGTTAACATTAGATCCTAACCTTTCTGTCCAATCTTACTTCCACATAGCTATCCATACTTGGTTAAACCTAAGCATAGAAATGGGCAGTTTCTCCTGTATCTTTACGGATCAAATAAATTTATATGCCTTTCTCCTATCAATCTTTTCTCAGTGATTTTCACCGAACCTTCAGAGGGAAAACTTTCCCTTGGCCCTTACGTTACTGTCAGGGAGCTTTCTTCGGGTTGTGATTTATTCCTGACGTTATGAAGATTTTGTTTACTGCTGTATCTGTGCCATCTAGAACAATGAGCATAGGAGATGCTCTATCATTTGAGGGAGAAAATCAGGAGAATAAAACTGGCGCAGCTTGATAAATTTTCACAAATTGAACACACCCAACTAATCACCACCCAAAGTTAAAAAAAGAAAACTATCAATGCTTCAGAAGTTCCCTTCATGCTCTGTTCTGTTGCTACCAGGGGTAGTAACCAGTGGCAGAAATTTGGCTACTTTTGTACTTTATATAAAGGGAACCATCTAGTACCTACATAGTTCCTATAGCGTGTTTATCTTAATATGATATATTAATAGAATAATGTTTAATGATACGATTAACATGTAATTTTAATGGCTGCATAGTATTCTGTCATATAGCTACACCATAATTTATTTAATGAGTCCCTTATTTATGCATTTATGTAGCTTGCGGTTTTTCGTTATTAATAGGTGACACTATGATTAATAAAGATCTTTGAGTATATCACTGATTATTTCTTTAGGTTGAGTTCTTAGAATTGCTGGACAAAATTATACCATTCTAAATTATTTGACACATTGCCAAATTGCCCTGCAGATGGCTGTACCAAATTACATTCCTTCCAGCAATGAAAGAGAGTAGCCACTTTTTTTTTTTTTTTTTAGAAGGAGTCTCGCTCTGTCACCCAGACTGGAGTGCAGTGGCCCAATCTCGGCTCACTATAACCTCCACCTCCCAGGTTCAAGCAATTCTCCTGCCTCAGACTCCCAGGTAGCTGTGATTACAGGGGTGCACCACCACGCCCAGCTAAATTTTTTTGTATTTTTAATAAGGACGGGGTTGCACCAGATTGGCCAGGCTGGTCTCGAACTTCTGACCTTGTGATCTGCCCTCCTTGGCCTCCCAAATTTGAAGCTGGGATTACAGACATAAGACACCATGCCTGGTGGAGAGTAGCCACTTTCTTGAAATCACTAACAACATTTCCTTGAAGTACCCATCATTTAGTTACTATCATTTAAGAAGACATTTGTCAGTTTGAATGCAGGAGAAAACTGGTGTCCCATTGCTCTAATTCAAACGTGATTCTTATTGAAGTTGAACATGTTTTCATAGGTTTGCTATTTGCCTTTTTTCTTTTCTGAATTATCTTTATGTCCTTTTGTATCATGTTTACTTCTTTTTTTTTTTTTTTTTTTTTTTTTTTGGGTATTGAACCAGGAAGCTTTATTTACACAGTAAAAGTAACAAGCAAATTCCTGAGAGACTAGAGCGGCTGGAGCGCAAGCCACGGCCTGTGCGGGGAGGCCAGGCTGCAGGGGCAGGCAGGTCCTGGGCCCCGGGTCTACGCTTTCTGGTCGCCACACTTCCTGAAGCTCTGCAACACCCACAACATTCAGCTCAGGGAAGCTCCTGCAACCCCAGAAACAGCCTATGTGCTATCTGTCACCCAAGCCCCCAGGACAGCTTCCCCACGCACTGAAAACACAAATCATTTGCCAAAAAGACTACGCTAGGTCAGACTATCCTATCTAGGCTACAAGATCTCCACTTCGGTCTGCCATTAAAAAACAAAACAAAACAAAACCTTTCTCTTTTCTCTTTAAAGAGGCATGACAGAGGGGTTTGACCAACAGCGTGGACATGGCAAGGTGCGGCATCATTGCCATCATGTTTACTTCTTAGCACTTTTTTTCCCCCTCTGTTTCTAGACACCAGAATCAACTAGGTACCCTGGTACCCTGTTCTTGTAACATAAAACAAAAGGTGATAAGAGTTTAGAGCCAGATTGGTAAGGGGAGCTAGAAATTCGAGCAACATTCTTACACAGGTATTTTATTATGCAGCTACTTTGGGTTTTGTACTGTGTAACACAGTACTCAGGAGTCTGTTGGACTAATTTACTTTAATGGTATGTGGTTTAAAAAACCTATTTTTCTGAAATTTGACTTCAGTATATCTGGAAGTATTTCTCTAAAAGACCACAATGTGCCGTGTTACTTCCCCTCTGCAAGGAAAAGAGAAATGCATGTAAAGTAAAGCAGTTGAACAGAAACAGCTTAGACCTGGGTTAGAAGCAGGGGGCATTGAGAGTGGCAGAGAGGTGGAGTAAGATCAAAAAGTAGTTTACATCCATAATCCATGGGATTTTCACATGCCACATGGTTATCTTTGTATTTCTTTATTATTTTTAGAAAAATCTTGTTTAACAATTATATGGAGAATTCAGGTAAAAACCAGTTAGGATGCCCTCATATTAGTCCAGGTGAAAAAACAGACCGAACTGAGCAGCAGCTAGAATTAATGACAAGAAAGGGATAGATTTGAGAAATTTTCATGAAGATTTTGAGACATCAAGAAAAGATTAAATTATTCTCTGTGTAATCTATTTCTAAAAAATTTGCTTTGATTAGCCATCAAAAATAAGGTAGTAAATTTTTGGCATTAAAAGTGATGTTTCAAATATTTTGAAAGTTTGCTTTTGTGCAGCATCCTTATTTTCTGATGATGTCAGATAAAAGAGGCATTTAGATTAAATGTGGTTTTTTCCCTACAGCTTTTAATCTTTTGAGATGAGACTTTGAAACAAATGAAATAGAATATCTAAAACATTTTTTTGTGTCAATTTTCTCTAAATAAGAAGTTGAAGCGCAGGGATTTAAATAACTTCATACTTACGTAATACAAAATGTTGGCTGTGGAATCAATGTCGGAACCTTTGCCTCCTTCCTGACACTAGAATGTACATAATATTTCTGTGTGAAAAAGGTGGGGAGGCATATTTTCAATTTTATGTAGTCATTTAAATTAGTCTCCGAATTCAGACACTCATTTAGAGTGAGTTCCAGCACTAGGTACAACTTCCATCGTATAATTATGTATTTGAGAAAAAATGTTCTGAGCCATGAGTTCAAAAAAATTGATGTGTTACCCAGCATGTTCAGTGGTCCGCTTGTTGCTAATTCACCAGTTGAACTGGTATTGTGCATTAAAAGATCAGAATTTAGACTCAGATAAGCTATATTAAGCTGTATAGCTATAGACTAGAACAGTGATAAAGAATGGAGTTAGATTGCCTGGGATTAAATCTTAGCCCAGCCATTTCCAAGCTGTTTGACTTAAGTTACAGAATTCTCTGTGTGTTTCATTTGTTCAGCAAGTACCAGGCCAGGCGTGGTGGCTCACCCCTGTAATCCCAGCACTTTGGGAGGCCGAGGTGGTGGATCACAAGGTCAGGAGTTCAAGACCAACCTGGCCAAGATGGTGAAACCCCATCTCTACTAAAACTACAAAAATTAGCCAGGCATGGTGGCAGGCGCCTTTAATCCCAGCTACTCGGAAGCCTGAGGCAGGAGAATCACTTGAACCTGGGCGGCAGAGGTCGCAGTGAGCTGAGATCGCGCTACTGCACTCCAGACTGGGCCACAGAGTGGGACTCCGTCTCAAAAAAAGAACAAGTACCTACCTCAATGGGTTGTGAACGTTAAGTGATACTCTATATGTAGTGCTTTTCACAGATTAGGTATTCAATAAATATGGCCTATTAATAAGCTTAATCCATGAAAATTTGAGTTTATTTAAAAATAAATTTTGTCTTTATAAAAGAATTCATTTTAGTACATGACTCATTGTAGGGTGAAATGATAAATACCTATATTCCATTTGAAATGGAACTTTTTTTTTTTTTTGAGGTGGAGTCTCACTCTTGTTGCCCAGGCTGGAGTGCAATGGTGTGATCTTGGCTCACCACAACCTCCACCTCCCAGGTTCAAGAGATTCTCCTGCCTCAGCCTCCCCAGTAGCTGGGAAAACAGGCAAGTGCCACCACGCCCAGCTAATTTTGTATTTTTAGTAGAGACAGGGTTTCTCCATGTTGGTCAGGCTGGTTTCAAACTTCTGACCTCAGATGATCCGCCCACCTCGGCCTTCCAAAGTGCTGGGATTATAGGCGTGAGCACTGTGCCTGCCCTAGAATGGAACATTTTAAGAAATATATCTATTGTGGAAAATAAGGTATCTACACAAAAATTTCTGTATTAGATCCTTAAAATTATCCTAGTAGAAAGATCTGTTTTTATTATTTTAATTGGGCCTTCGAAAAACATATCAGCATGGTTTTGTTGTCTTTTAGACTGAATACCTAGATCCCATGGTATATAAAAACATTGCATTTAATGTAGTAAAGAGTCTGGGCTTCAGTAATTTATTTTTGGAAACTTTTTGGATCAGTTCCCACCACTGGAGAAAGAGATGAAATGGATACCTCATCAGAGCTATATATAGTCTCCTAGCTCTCAAGCCTTAAAACTGGTGATGGAAAACAAGGACAAAGTATATCTTTCTCTTCTGTCTTCTAAGGACAAGTTTTAGATGGAAATGTAACCCTGCCCATTAGACCTTATGACAATAAAAAATGAGCCGTTCAGAATGACTTGTTACTTTATTATTTTTTTTTTTTTTACTAAAAATGTTGCTTTCCCATCATTCTTTAGAATATTTAGTAGGTAGTAAAAGGTTTACTGGCTGTAGAATTCATTGATATAAATAAGGGTTGCATTATTTTCCAGTATGGAAGTCCTTCAACTTCATCCGCCAAGCTTAATACCTAACATTAATGTAGGACTTCACTTTTCAAAGCACATTTTTTTTAGTTGCCATTGAATGCCTCCTATGTGCCTGATACTAAACCAAGAGCTTTATACATGTTATCTCATTTAATTTTTACAACAGCTTTATGAGAAGTATTATTATACCCATTTTGTAGTTGAGGAAACTGAAGCTCAAGAAGCTAAATAACTTATAACTAATATATGATTGAGCCTGGATTCTAACTGTGGCCTAATTGACTCTTAATGCTTACTGGTTTTTTATGCTACATTGCCTTTTGAAACAGATTCTTACCACAAACATCTTGTTTGTTTTGAAGAATTAATATACTTATGTGAGCATGAATACATACGTATATACATGAAAGACAAAAAAGACTCTACACCAAAATGTTATTAGTGGTTGTCTCTGGATACTGGGTTTATATGTGATTTAAAAATTCTTTTCTTTGTATTTATCTGAATTTCCTACAAACATATACTTTGTAATAAACTTATGATTCATATTGAACTTCATAGTAATTGATACATGACTTATTTCTAATGTATTGTTCTTATTTCTAGATCAGTTGGCCTTATTTCCTCAGTGGAAATCTACTCACTATGATGTGGTAGTTGGCGTGTTGTCAGCTCGCAATAACCATGAACTTCGAAACGTGATAAGAAGCACCTGGATGAGGCATTTGCTACAGCATCCCACATTAAGTCAACGGTAGGTTTTCTGAGTTGTTGCCTTGCCTGGTTTATTGAAATAAGAGTTCTGAAAAACCTAGCCAGGCATGGTGGTGTGTGCCTGTAGTCCCAGCTACCCGGGAGGCTGAGGTGGAAGGATTGCTGGAGCCTGGAAAATTGAGGCTGCAGTGAGCCGTGATTGCATTCCAGCCTGCGTTCCAGCCTGCGTGATGAGAATGAGTCCCTGCCTAATTAAAAAAAAAAAAAAGTTCTGAAAAACCTTATTTTGAATAGAAATGTTCATTCAGATATGTGGCCTCTTCTTGGGAGAAATGGCTGTTTCATTTGCTTTTCTTCCATATAGTTTGGGCCAAAAAGTAAATTTAACCAACATTTTAAGCCAAATGATAGTTGGAAGAGAGTATATTCACTGGTTAGCATATGTAGTATTTAGATACCCAGTGTGATTTGTTTGTTTTTTGCTTTGATTTAGAATAGCAATTCTTAAAAGGTTCCATTTTAGAGCAGTTTTCTCCTTAGACACGTGCATGTCTAAATATACTTTTCACTAACTTCACAGAGATAAATTTAATTTTTTTCAGTTTTGTAGTATTTTTTAGTTGTGTAATCTGCAGTGTGTGTAATATGCCATGCTCTTTTTCCTGACTACCCTTCCAAAACTGAGCTTTGGTAATCCCTTTCATGCTGACGTTAGATAGCTCTCAGCTATTAGTTAGGAGCCCAAAGCCTTAGTCTGTTCTCAATGAGATCAGCCTCTGAAGATTGTGTGGTGAGGGACTAGGAGAAGAAATGCATAGAAAGTTGACTTCTATTTATGTGAAGACTCAGGTGATAAGCAGAGAATGCCCTTTCAGGATAGAAGAGCACTGGCACATTTGTGACTAAGTAGCTATACAAGCAAATTGCAGTTGTGAATTTTTTTTTTTTTTTTGAGACGGAGTTTCGCTCTGTTGCTCAGGCTGAAGTCCAGTGGCCCGATCTCAGCTCACTGCAACCTCCACTTCCTTGGGTTCAAGCGATTCTCCTGCCTCAGCCTCCCATGTAGCTGGGATTACAGGCACCTGCCACCATGCCTGGCTAATTTTTGTATTTTTAGTAGAGATGGGGTTTCACCATGTTGGCCAGGCTGGTCTTGAACTCCTGACCTCAGGTGATCTGCTTGCCTCAGCCTCCCAAAGTGCTGGAATTACAAGCGTGAGCCACCAAACCCAGCCTAATTGTGAATTTTCTTGTCGCTAGTAGTGCTTTCTCATAGTAGCTTTCATTCCTTTTGAAGACAGGTTTCTTTAGTTCATGGTTGCAGTGATAATAGAGCCTATTACACAGCAAATGAAAGACCTCAGAATCATCACTACTATCAGAACCACCTCCAAAAGCTGTACTTCCTATAGTATTTTCCTGTCAGAAAACAGTGACTCCTCCACCAGTTGCTCAGACCAAAACCCTTAGTGTTATCCTGATTTTTCCTTTCACCTGCCACGTCCAGTCCATCAGCATACCTTCCTAATGCTGCTTAGACCAGACCCAGAATCTGACTTCTCACCGCCTTTACCACTACCATCTGATCTAGGCTGCCATTACTTCTCACCTGGATTATTGCAGAAGTCCCCTTCTCTGAACTTACTGCTTCTACCTTTGACCCCTACATTTTATTTTCCATACAGCAGCCAGAGTGATCCTTTTAAAATTAGTCAAATTATGTCAATGCTCTATTCACACCCCTCCATTGACCTCCTTTCTTGCTCAGAGTGAAACCCCAAGTCTTTGTTGTGGTCTTTGACCTTATCTACATACACCGGCCGCCTTACTGTACTTTCATACACTAAAAGTGCTCCTGCCTCAGGGCCTTTGCATTTGCTGTGTCCTCTCTCACTAATGTGCTCGGGACTCACTTCCTTCAGGTGTCTGCTTAGATGTCACTCTAGCAGACAGCCCCATATTAAATAGCAGCCCATCCCTATCTTGTTTCTGTCTTCCCTTAGTTGGCCTTAATTTTTTTTGGTAACACTTATCACCAACTGGCATCTGTATTGTATTTAGTTGTAAAATTGTTTGTCTTCCTCCACTTGAATGTAGGTTTCATGAGCACTGGGGGTTCAGGTTTTTTCCTTGGTGTTTTCGCAATACCTAAAACCTAGCTTGGTGCAGACTAAGTCACTCAACAACTATTGAATGAATGACTCAGAACTAAATGTAATGAGTAAAGTTAATATTCAGACATTCACCACTAATTTATTTGCCATCATAACAGTCTTGCTTTAAATTTAGCACGCTCGATTTGTGTTATGAAAATGATCAGCTATCTGTATAAAAATAGATATTAGGCAAAAACACGTTCCTGGGACATAGTAATTTTGTGTATCTAGTAAGAGTACCTAGTAAGATGGCTCAAAAAACAAATTTGATACATACTAGCAATAATTTAGTTAGCACATTTACTCATTTCTGTTTATACTTTTATTCCAAATGCTAGTTGTCTATGAAAGGTATTCTGCCTTAATTGGTAATTAGTAACAGAAACTGCATTTCTGTGGTTATGGCATATTTTCCATTCTTGCATTTCTCCAAAGGACCCAAACTCAACACTAAGTACTTCTGTAAGTAGATAGTGTGGTATGTGTGGTAGAATACAAAGATAAACACAGTATAGCCTGAGTGTTAGGAGGGGCTTGACATTTAGTAGAAGGAAATAGGTATGATAGTGTAATAAAATGTTACATGTGCTGTGATATAAATAGGTAGAAAAGAGCCCGGGGTGTATGAGAAACTCCTAACGCTTCTATATAACTGGAGCACAGGGCTCGTGGTGGTGGGGGAAGGGTTGTGGCACAGTGTGAGAGAAGTAGCCAGGAGAGGTAGGACAGCAGAGAGATGTATATAAAGAAAAGAGGGGGGAAGCATATGACTGTGAGAGGCAGACAGTGAGCAGATCATGTATAACAGGCATGCGGAAGGTTGAGTGGAAGGACAAGACCTATTGAGGCAAGGACTGCTGAGGAGCTGATCTGCAGAGGTGACCTTATGAGAGAATAAGGTCATTGAATGTAGAAAATGAAGGAGGAGGCTGGGAAGATTGCTAGTGTTCTGACTTGGAGAATAGTGGAATCAATCAAAACAAAAATACTACATGAGAAGAGCAAGTTTCATGGGAAAGAAGCTCAGTTGTGTATGTGTTGACCTTGAGGTTCCTACAGGCAGTGGTGTACTGTTGAAGGTTTACTAACTGGCTCTCTGGGAAAAAGGATGCTTATGTGTACATACATGTTTATTATAAATTTTATTGACATAAAGGATATACAGCAGTAATTGACAGATAATGACCTGTACAATACTGTTTATCGTAAATTCCATGAAGTCAGTTGATTCTCATAGAATGCTTTTGTTGTTTGTCGGACTCTCCTATCTATGACCAACTTCTGGTTGCAGTTAACAAAAGAGTATAGTTCTGACAAAAGTCTTTCTTTTAAGTTAAACAGTGAAGACTAAATTGACAAGATATGTCAGCTTTACACTTAATAAAGTCAGTGAGTTCTATGCTGTATCAGGTAATAGTTTTTGAATACTGGAATTGTATCTTCCTTGACTGTTTTTTTGAACTATTCACTCTGTAATGGCTATAGACAGACACATTACATTAAGCTTAATTTGCATTATCAACATTTTCTCTATACTTTCTTAAGTCTAGACCATCAACAAAACAATAAACCAAACCCTTATTTGTACTATTTGCCGGTTTCTAGGGTGTGAATATTCCCACCATGGCCAATACAGGTGACTAACGTAACATCTCTGAACACAGAGTCGGGGAAAGATAAGCAGTAGCTTGCCATGTATACTATTCCACCATGTAGATGTAATAAATATAAATTACCTCAAGAACATAAATAATAGTAAAATGTAGTAAAACATTGTGATTAATTTGAGTATTTCCTTTTTTTGATATATATTTAATTATAAGGTTATATAATTTAATTTTAAATAAAGGCTGTGTTTAGTAACTGTCTCACAAAATTTCTGAAAAGTTGACAGTTGACTCTCAGAAGTCAGTAGTAGCAGGCTTTAGCACACAGCTGTCTGTGGGTTATCTAGACGAAGACGTCCAATGAATTTATAGGTCCTTTACTTAGAACATGGATCTAAACTAGAGTTACTAATTCAGGACTGGGCACAGTGGCTCGCACCTGTAATCCCAGCACTTTGGGAGGCCGAGGCAGGCAGATCACTTGAGGCCAAGAGTTCGAGACCAGCCTGGCCAAAATGGTGAAACACCATCTCTACTAAAAATACAAAAATTAGCCAGGCGTGGTGGCACACGCTTGTATTCCCAGCTACTTAGGAGGCTGAGGCAGGAGAATCGCTTGAACCTGGAAGGTGGAGGCTGCAGAGAGCCGAGATTGTGCCGTTGCACTCTAGCCTGGGTGACAAAGCGAGACTCTGTCTCACAAAAAAAAGGAAAAAAAGGAAAAAAACTAGAGTTACTAATTCAGGAATCACTCCCATGCT
Organism: Theropithecus gelada; assembly: GCF_003255815.1. Taxonomy (NCBI): domain Eukaryota; kingdom Metazoa; phylum Chordata; class Mammalia; order Primates; family Cercopithecidae; genus Theropithecus; species Theropithecus gelada. The sequence goes on along the minus strand of NC_037668.1, from coordinate 209,261,975 downwards.
AGTTGAAGCCTTGAGAATAAATAATCTTGTCTAGGGAAAGGAAGTAAAAAAAATGAGTAGATTGAGAAGAGACCCAAGGGCAGAGCCCTGAACTAATCCCCCTCTCAGTGGACAAGCTGGGGAATAAGAGCCAGTGAAGATGACTGAGCAGGCCGCAGAAGGAAGGGAAGAGAGCATTTTAGGGAACTGGGCAGTATCAACCCGTGGAGAAGCCAGGAGGGTAAGAGTTGAAGAGTGTCTATTGATTTGGCAGCAGCTCATTGGTTACATTAGTGGAATCTCAGTGGAGGTGGTGATGTTAAAGCTAAAACTCTTGTTTTATAAAAAGAGCGGGAAGTAAGAAACAAGAGGCTGCAATTTTAATTTCTTTGTAGGACCTCAGTGTAAAGTGTGATAGCAAGGAAGGATGGAAGGTGAAGAGAATAATTAGAGTCAGGATTTTATCATGTTTATACTGTGGAGGGAAGGAGCCACTAGTTACAGGGGTAACCAGTGAAGCAAGGTCTAGGAGAGAAGGGGATTTCTTCTTGGATGGAAAGACCTATTCCTGAGCAAAAGGAACACCTTCTGAAACAGAAGAAGGCAACAAAGGAAAATTTTAGATACAGGTATGTTTTTAGGTGTGGGCATGAGAAGCTGACTTTACTATAGTTTGCTTTTAAATGATATGAACATTTGCTGGTAGCGAGGCCAGACATATTCTTACTTGCTTTAATATAGCATTTATAGCATTGCAATGAAGGACTCATGCATAAGTAACTTGGTAGTTAGCGACTTTCAATTTGCTTGTTCCCCCATTTTGCTAGACTAGAAAAATAAAGGTAGAGAATTAATCCTCATAAACACTTGTGTCTCAAAGTAAAAGCTCTGAAATGGGCATGAGGAAACGTGCATGTGCGAGGTGAAGATCAGTAACTGATGTTAATGCCAACACATCTCTCAGTGTGCTTGTGAAGTTCATAATAGGTGCTCATGGCTGTGAAGTGCCTGTGGAAGACAGGGAGGATCCTTATTCCTGTAAACTACTCAACATCACAAATCCAGGTAAGTCATCTTTTCCCTCGACTGCCATACACATTCTTGATGTTGAGTAAAAGTTGCTAAGCTTAATAGTATGGAGTCTGTTTTCGTTTTTTATTATTTTATTTTATTATGTGTTTTAGAGACAGGGTCTTGCTATGTCGCCTAGGCTAGCATGCAGTGGCACAGTCATGGCTCACTATAACCTCAAACTCCTGGGCTCAAGTGATCCTCCTGCCTCACCACCCTGCTAGGACTACAGGCATGTGCCACGACACTTGGCTAATTTTTTGTAGAGTTGAGGTCTCGCTGTCTTGCCTGGGCTGATCTTGAATTGCTGCCCTCAAGGGATCCACCAGCCTCAGCATCCCAAAGCATTGGGATTGCAGGCATGAGCCACCATGCCCTGGAGTCTGTTTTTTTTTTTTTTTTTTGAGACGGAGTCTCGCGCTGTGTCACCCAGGCTGGAGTGCAGTGGCGCGATCTCGGCTCACTGCAAGCTCCGCCTCCCAGGTTCAGGCCATTCTCCTGCCTCAGCCTCCGAGTAGCTGGGACTACAGGCGCCCGCCACCACGCCCGGCTAGTTTTTTTCGTATTTTTAGTAGAGACGGGGTTTCACCATGTTAGCCAGGATGGTCTCGATCTCCTGACCTCGTGATCCGCCCGCCTCGGCCTCCCAAAGTGCTGGGATTACAGGCTTGAGCCACCGCGCCCGGCCGAGTCTGTTTTTAATAGACTAAAATATCTTTCATCCAAATTTATGTCTCATCTTTTTTTTATTTTTTATTTTTGGAGATGGAGTCTTGCTATGTTGCCCAGGCTGGAATGTAGTTGTGCCATCTTGGCTCACTGCAACCTCTGCCGCCCGGGTTCAAGAAATTCTCCTGCCTCAGCCTCCCGAGTAGCTGGGATTACAGGTGCCCACAACTGCGCCTAGCTAATTTTTGTATTTTTAGTAGAAAGGGGGTTTCACCATCTTGGCCAGGCTGGCCTCGAACTCCTGACCTCGTAATCCACCCTCCTCAGCCCCCCAAAGTGCTGAGATTACAGGCATGAGCCACCACGCCCAACCTGTTTCATCATTTTTGACAGATTGACTTGGGGTATCTGTAGAGATTCTTTACAGAATCGAAACTTCGGGATCCAGAAGACTCTATTTTTCAGTGTGATTCATATGCATTTGGAAGTTCCTTATGCTTAGATAAATCCTGAATTACCAAATTTTGAACTTTTGGAAAACTGCTGATTTTACCAGTTAATTTATAATAACCTTGAAGAAACAAATATTATGAATCACTTTCTCTTAGAATTATTATCTAATTTATTTCTGTAAAAGAAAAAATAGTAAAAAAATTTAAAACACAAGTAACATTATTTATGCCTTAAAATTAAAAGTTTGTAAAAATTTTGGTGAGGGTAAAGAAAGCTTCTCCAGCACTTTGGGACACCACAGCGGGAGAAAGAGCACAAAACCAGCCTGGGCAACATAGTGAGACCCTATGTCTCCAGAAAAAAAAAAATTAGCCAAGTGTGGTGGCTCATGCCTGTAGTTCCAGCTGCTGGGAGGCTGAGATAGGAGGACTGCAGTTCGAGGCTACAGTCTGAGCCCAGCAGTTCGAGGCTGCAGTAAGCTATGATCTGTTCACTCTACTGCACTCCAACCTGGGTAACAGAGCGAGACCCTGTCTCAAAAACAAAAAAACAAAGACAACAAAGAAAGCTGATCCTAATTAGGTTCTCTGTGTCATCAGGGAACCAGTTTTAGGAAGCTGATAAATTTATAACTCTCTGTGTTTTTTAGCACTTCCCATTATGTTCAGCTGTGTTTCTAAGGGAGGTTAAACTTCCAAGTCTTAAATATGCTGATTAGGACTTCTGATATTTTAAGGTTTGTTAAAAATGTATAGTTAAATAACACCTCACTTTTATAAGCAGGCTCCATGGCTCTCAATCCAAGCTCTGCCATTTTCTAGCTGTGTGACCTCCTCTGCCTCAGTTTTATCATCTGTAAACTCAGGGATAAAAGAATCTCCCTCATGGAGATTGACATAAGGATGAAATAAGTTGATACATATGATGTATTTAGAATAGTTCCTAGAAGGTAGAAGGTACTGAACATTATTTTAAAGAGCCTGCCATTTTATAAAGTTGGGCTTCAAACAGCTTTTTAAATAAATTGGACAATATATTCAGGTCTGTATTATAAAACAGAGGTTTCTTAATTAGGACGTCTATGAATTCAGTTAACATTGTAACCAAATTTTATGTATGAATTATGAGAAAGTCCTTTGGCTTTCACTGGGAGTCTTTTTTTTCTTTTTTTTTTTTGAGACGGAGTTTCGCTCTTGTTGCCCAGGCTGGAGTGCAATGGCGTGATCTTGGCTCACTGCAACCTCCGCCTCCTGGGTTCAAGCGATTTTCCTGCCTCAGTCTCCTGAGTAGCTAGGATTACAGGTGCCCACCACCACGCCTGACTAATTTTTGTATTTTTAGTAGACACGGGGTTTCACCGCATTGGCCAGGCTGATTTTGAATTCCTGACCTCAGGTGATCCATCCGCCTCAGCCTCCCAAACTGCTGGGATTACAGGCATGAGCCACTGCACCCAGCCTCACTGGAGTCTTAAAGGGATCAGAAACCCCATAGAATGTTATGTCACTGATGATGTGGTATCCTCCAACAAATTACAATTGAAAAACAAAAAGAAGCCCTTCACTTTTAAATTAACCATATTTTTATTATCTTAAGTGCTGTTATTTATTAAAAGTAAAGAAGTAGAACTTTCTGTTAATAAAACATTTTCATATATGTAATACCTAGGTTATGAATTTTTAAATGTGTGTATAACTTAATATTGAACCTAATGTTATTTTTTCGATAATCCAAAGGCAGTTATGGTTATTTCAGTACCAGAAGGTCATGGTAAGCATTAATCATTGTGCTATTGTGGCTGGGGTAGAAGGGTTGATTAATAGCACTGTAATGCAGCGGGATTTCCTGTGTCCACGTAACTTGAAGCCCAAGGCACATTTCTTTTAGATAAGAAACTATCTAAAAATGCTGTATTATAATGTGCATGCCCTATTGCTTTTAATAAAGAGGTTTTTCCTATGGATATCTTTTATTTACTGAATATCTTAGAGAGAAAAAAATTGTATTGTTGTCCATTATGTTGTAGTCTAGACTCTCCAGTTAATGCTTACCCAGCCCATGACAAAAAGCTATATTTTTCCTTTTTTCCCTGCTGCCCATGTCTGTAATTAGGTAAGAGTCATCACTTCCCTTTAGTCCCATTTTATTGAGTATCTACTGAGTGTAAAGAGCTTCTAGGAAGTCTGATATAGGCATCCAAATGATCTGCTAGAGTATAGGAAGAAAATATAATTTCTTTTTTTTTGAGACAGGGTCTTGCTCTCTTGCCCAGGCTGCACTGCAGTGGCACAATCTCAGGTCACTGCAGCCTCTTCCTCCCAGGCTCAAGAAATTCTCGTGCCTTCACCTCCCAAGTAGCTGAGATTACAGGTGTGTGCCACCACGCCCAGCTAATTTTCGTATCTTTAGTAAAGACAGGATTTTACCATGCTGCCCAGGCTTAGAATTTCTATTTACCTGAAAATAAGAAAATACAATCTTTATTAATACTGAATATATAAGCTTACCACAATATATGCATATATTTTGTAAGTAAATAGGTGTGTGTACAAATATTTTTAACTGATGGGGTTGTGTAGTCAGCAAAATTTGAAAACCACAGCTCTAAAAGATACAAAGAACTTTGATATAATCTTTTAAAATAGGGTTTTATATTATTAAAGCAGCACTGATATTCCCTGCCTATGAACTGCTTTATTTAATGTATTCTGATTCACTTATGGTAATTAGAAAATTTATTTGAAGGCTGGGCACAGTGGCTCATGCCTGTAATCCCAGCACTTTGGGAGGCTGAGGCGGGAGGACTGCTTGAGGTCAGGAGTTCAAGACCAGCCTGGGTAACATGATGAGACCCCCCATCTCTACAGAAAATTAGCAAGACCTGGTGGTGTGTCTCTGCGGTCCTAGCTACTCAGGAGGCTGAGGCAGGAGGATCCCTTGAGCAAAGGAGGTTGAGACTTCAATAAGCCATGTTAATGCCACTGCACTGCAGCCTGAGTGACTGGGTGTCTGTCTCATAATTAAATAAATCAAATAAAGAAAAATTATTTGAAAAGAACTCTTTTGGCACTGATTAGACAGCCATGGGGGAGTGGAAAGGGGACTGACTTTGGAATCACGAAATGGGACTTGATTCCTGGATCTGCTACTTTCTATGACCTTAGGTGAATTGCTTAATTTTGGGCCTCAGTTTCTTAATATGTAAACTGAAGATAATGCCACAACCACAAGGGTAGTAGTGAAGATGTAAATGTGATGGGGAATGGTACATAGAAGGTGGTTCAAAACTGTGTTTGATATGCTTACCTTTTATCAATGCTGTATAGCAAGAGTTTTTCAGTGTTATTTGAAGTGACTTCAGTTGCTTATTTATACTGTGATAATTGCGTCACGTATCACAAATATTTTAAATTGCCTATCAAGAAGTAGGATTTTTGGAATTTGCAGAGTAAGACCAAATTTACTGATTATTTATGACTACAGTTAGTACTGTTTTTATTATTTCTATGTATCCAGCCCTTCCAAATAGATGACTTAAATTTAATATCTCCTGTGGCATTTATACATATATATGCACCCATGTATGCAAAAAGCTATTAAACCAGTTCTGATAATTAACTTACTTAGATGTGGCTGAAAACTTTATTCTTAAATTTCAAAAATGTTTATATAGAAGCAGCCATTTTTCTCAAGCATTTTTAAAAAATTCCTGCCATTTGTGAATTATATATAGCAAATGATTACCTAGGTTTTGGCATTAAGCCCACTTCACTACTTCCTACTAGTAAAACAAAGGATTGTATTTGTTCAATTATATAAACCTGTTCTCATTACTTAGTTTTGAATCAGGAAATTGAAGCGTTCAGTCTGTCCGAAGACTCCTCATCAGGGCTGTCTGAGGATCGAATTGTCAGCGTGAGTTTCCGAGTTCTCTACCCCATCGTTATTACCAGTCTTGGAGTGTTCTATGATGCCAGTGATGTGGGTTTCCAGAGGAACATCACTGTCAAACTTTATCAGGCAGAACAAGAGGTATGCACTGCTCTGTACAGGTTTTTTCTCTTTTTTCTTTTTCAAAAACATCAACTTTTCCTTGTGACATACAGTAAGTAGATTGGAAGACTATATAATTCTCTCTGGTTGAGAGACTTTCACCTTTCTTCCCCTATTGACTGAATACACTGTAGTGTGATATAAGACTAGTTTGGAGATAGATTATCTATGAATAAATGTGCTATATCCAGAAAAGAAGGAGTTGACTAGATTAGAAATCTCCAACTTAAAATTCCCTAAAGCCTAGGGAATTTCGAAAATTGGTAATGGATATAAAAAAAGTTTGGGATTCTTAGGATAAGTGAGTATTATTGCCTCTTTCTTCCAACTGTAAAAGTCCGTAATACAAAGCTAATAACTGCTTCCTTTTTTGTAATAAGATATAGAGGAAATAAAAGTTATTCTTTTACCAAAAACAGAAAATCCCTGAAGTTTCTCTGTTCCTGATATGTGGGGAAATCTGATTTGTTTACAGAATGCATCTGACGAAGTAGCGTGGAATTGTATTTGAAGGATCTGTTTTTTAAACATGAAGAAAACTTGAAGGAATTATTCAGTAAACAACCCTATAGCCACTAACTGCATTCTACAACAGTTAACGTTTTTCTGTATTTGGTTTATTACGTATTTATATCCACTCCCAAGTAGCTGGGATTACAGGTGCATGCCACCACACCTGGCTCAATTTTGTATTTTTAGTAAAGACGGAGTTTTACCATGTTGGCTAGGCTGGTGTCGAACTCCTGACCTCAAGTGATCTGCCCTCCTCAGCCTTCCAAAGTGCTGTCTCAGCCTCCCAAAGTCCTGGGATTACAGGCATGAGGCACCGCACCAGGCATGGTGTGCTTTTTCTTTGTTTGTTCAAGGTGTGCTACATGTTTCTTCAATCTGTAAATGTATGTCTTTTACCAAATTTGGGGGATTTTCAGCTATTAATGTCTTCAGAACCTTTTCTGATTTCACTTGCTCTCTCTACTCCTCCTGGGATTCCAATTACATGTATGTTAGATCTTTTGGTATTGTCCTACAGATCACAAGACTGTTCATTTTTTTCAATGTTTTTGTCTCTTTTCCAGTGTAGATAACTTCTGTTAATCTGTATTCAAGTTTAGTGACTCTTCTGTCATCTCAAATCTGAATGAATTTTTTATTTTAGATTTATTTTAAATATTATACTTGTTAGCGCTTCAGTTTCCATTTAGTTCTTTTTTACTGTTTTTATTTCTCTAAAATTTCCTATGTGTTCATTGTTTGAGAATATTTTTCTCTACAGCTTTGACCATAGTTGTAACAGCAGCTTTAAAATCTGTGTACGCTTATTCTGAGTCATCTCAGCGTCTGTCTTTATTGATTAATATCTTTCCTCTAAAATATGGGTAACATTTTTCTGTTTTGTGTCTAGTATTTTGGGGGTCTTTTGCTTTGGGTTTTGGTGGTGCTGTTGTTGTTGTTGTTTGACAGGGTCTCGCTCTTCTGCCTGGGCTGGAGTGCAGTGGTCCAGTCACGGTTCACTGCAGCCTTAAACTCCTGGGCTCAAGCTGTCTGCCCTCCTCAGCCTCCTGAGTAGCTGGGACTACATGCGCGTGCCACCATACCCAGCTACTTGTAAAATTTTTTGTAGAGCAGGATCTCACCATGTTGCCCAGGCTGGTGTCAAACTCTTAACCTCAAGTGATCTTCCTGCCTTGACTTCCCAAAGTGCTGGGATTACAGGTGTGAGCCACCGCACCTGGCCCTTATCTTTGCATTGTATCGTAGATATCGTGAATAATTCATTGTAGGAACTCTGGATCCTATTATATTCTTCAAAGAGTAATGTTTTTTTGTTTGTTTGTTTGATTATTTTAGCAGGCAGACTGTAAACATTGTCTCACTTTCAATGAGAAACAGCTAAAATCTCTATTCAGTTTTTTTGGCCTTGGATAGACTACTTGGGTTCTGCCTTGAATGTGTATTTTATGAGTCAGCCACAGATGTGGGCAGAGTTTATATGAAGAATTTACAGTTCTCTCTCTCTCTGATCCTTTCCTTTCTGGGATGTTCCCCCTCATGCCTTTTATTAATTGATGTGTTTACCCCAACTCTGTCCTCTTAATTTTCAAGCAGAATGACTACAGATTCTCACTCAAATTTCTAGTTGCCCTAGAGTTGTACCCTCAGACAAAGAGTCGAGAAGAGGGGTAGGGAGGAGATGCATATTTGGAGCCTTTTCCTTCTTCCAAGTACTGATTCTTCTCCAGTTTCTGCCTATTTGTTTGAATTCCAGTGCCTACAAATCATGTTTTTTATGTTTCATCCAGAGTTCATAATTATTATCTATAGGAGAATTGATCTGATATTACTGGAAGCAGAACTCTGTTCAGTTTTTTACAATGTGTTTGTATTATTAATGTTGATTATTAGCAATGAATACAGTGTTAGAGACTCACCAATAAATACACAAATAAATTTGAGATGAAATTTCTTTTTTGTAATTTGCCCTGTTCTTCCTCTAAATAATCTGTCTAGTTTGTTGATATGTTTGTAGACATAAATATAAGACAGAGGGAAGGGTAGGATTTCTGCTGGTGATGCCAGCCATAATGATTACAGTGAGAAGAGCTTTTTAGTTACTCAACTGTAAGAGTCCATGTGTGATTGTAGTTAACAGTTCCATTGATACTGAAGACCAGATAGGGAATTGAAATAGCAGTACTCTGAGTAGCACTGTTTTCTAGAAATTAGAATTAATCTTGATTTTTTAAAATATACTTGTTTATCTTAGTATATATAGTTTTAAAGAAAACTATTAGCCAGGCACAGTGGCTCACGCCTGTAATCCCAGCACTTTGAGAGGGCAAGGAAGATGGATTGCTTCAGCCCAGGAGTTCGAGACCAACCTAGGCAATACAGTGAGACCCCGTCTCTACAAAAAATTAAGAAAATAGGCAGGCATGGTGGCATATACTTATAGTCCCAGCTGCTTGGGAGGCTGAGGTGGGAGGATCACTTGAGCCCAGGAGGTTGAGGCTGCATTACAGTGATCACACCACTCACTCCAGCCGAGGTGACAGAGTGAGACTGTCTCAAAAAACAAAACTATTTATAGTGTGTGAGTTATCAATCAAGTAGTTTGGTTCAGACATACAATATTTTGATCATGTCGATATAACTTTTAGTTGCCATATTTTTAACCAAGGAGGAGTTAATCTTTGTCCTCAAGAAAGGACTAGTCTAAGATGAATGCTAATGGGTTCATGGGTAGTCACAATGCAAAAAGCATTCTTATACTGCATTCCTAAGAACTGGTGTTCATGAAAGAAATAGACATAATCCATTGAAATGTGCCTAATTTTGAACCCCTGCCTGGTTTTAAGAGCTTAACAGAAGTTTCCCCTATGGTAAGTTGGTATATAAGAATAGGCATGAGAATGAGGAAATGTTGCCTAGAAGAAATGGGAGGGTCCAAGAAAACAATAGACATAATGAAAATCAGTCCTTTTTTTTTTTTTTTTTTTTTTTTTTTGACAGGGTCTGGCTCTGTGGCCCAGGCTGGAGTGCAGTGTGCAGTGGTGCAATCTTGGCTCACTGCAGCCTCCACCTCCTGGGTTCAAGTGATTCTCCTGCTTCAGCCTCCCAAGTAGCTGGGACTACAGGTGTCTGCCACCACACCTAGCTAATTTTTGTAGTTTTAGTAGAGAGATGGAGTTTCACATGTTGGCCAGGGTGGTCTGGAACTCCTGACCTCAAGTGATCTGCCTGCCTCGGCCTCCCAAAGTGCTGGGATTACAGGCGTGAGCCACTGCACTTGGCCCCAGTCCTCTTTTATATTCCTTTTTTTGTTTTGTTTATATTTTCTTTTTTTTTTTTTTTTTTTTTTTTTTTTTTTTTTTTTGAGACGGAGTCTCGCTCTGTCGCCCAGGCTGGAGTGCAGTGGCCGGATCTCAGCTCACTGCAAGCTCCGCCTCCCGGGTTCACGCCATTCTCCGGCCTCAGCCTCCCGAGTAGCTGGGGCTACAGGCGCCCGCCACCTCGCCCGGCTATTTTTTTGTATTTCTTAGTAGAGACGGGGTTTCACCGTGTTAGCCAGGATGGTCTCGATCTCCTGACCTCGTGATCCACCCGTCTCGGCCTCCCAAAGTGCTGGGATTACAGGCTTGAGCCACCGCGCCCGGCCTTGTTTATATTTTCTTCTGAAGATTCTTTTTGAAGGGAGTTTCCTGAGTGCTTTTGTTCCCAGTAAAAATCTGTGGTATTTCAGTTTAGTCTTAACCCTTTGAGGGAGTTCTGACACTATAATATGTTGGCTTAATTTAACAACACCGCTCCCTTCCCTTAATATTTTTTCTTTCAAGGTGGGTTTTTTTTTTTAAGGTTATGTGGATTTTGTTTAGCATTTGAGAACTTCATGACAACTTTGATTACCTTAAATATCGTTATTTAGTAACCATGACTGCACTAGAAAACCCAGTGATGCCAAAACCACAGTGGAACCATGTTAGTGACCGTGGTTAGGGCCGTTGTGGATTTAGCTGACCAAGATGTAAGGTATTTGAAAACTTGTTGCATATGTAATGGTATAACATGAAGTATTTTTTCTTGTCTTCTTCTCCCAATTTGTAGGAGGCCCTCTTCATTGCTCGCTTCAGTCCTCCGAGCTGTGGTGTGCAGGTGAACAAGCTGTGGTACAAGCCCGTGGAACAGTTCATCTTACCAGAGGTACAGGGTGGCAGGAAAAGACTGTAGTACCAATGCAGTCCTTCATAGGAGTGGGCATGTGTTTTCAGGGGCAGGCGCTTGATATTTTCTTGTACCAGGGCAGCACTCTAGAGTGATAGATGAAGGTACCAACTGTGGATGTGCTAAAACATAGCACTCTGTATTCAGACCTCCTGAGGACTTCATGAGGCCTCAGAGGTTCCAAAACCACTTTTTGAAAAACGTTGCACATTGCCATAGTTTGTTTAGTGGAGTAGAGAACTGCACAACTATTTTAATGACAAAGGATGGTGTTGGGTGTGGATTGATGGAAAGACCAGACAGATATACCATTTGGGTAAAATTAAATAATTTGCTTCTCTAAAGAATGAAAAGAAAAAAAAGTCAGTGCAGACAGGATGACAGAGATGGGTCACATTTCCAAGTTAAATAAAATTTCTCCAAAGGGTGAACAGTTGTGGATGATGGCCTGAAAACAAACCTGTCACCTTCTGGGTCCCTCTAGGTCCAGTTGTAAGTGGATATGCACTAAAGAATGCTGTGCCTGCCAGGTGCCCTCATTAGTCCTGGAGTTAAGCCACACAGTATGGTCGCAGAGTGTGACAGAATCAGGATCAGACATGAACAAATTATTCATTCATCAGCTTCAGCCTTTCTAGGCTGTTTTAGTCTAGGCTGAGTACATTCCTGAAGTCAGTGCTCTGGAACCACAATCAGGGTCAGTTTCCCAGACATCTCTGGAGTTCACTTTAGATCAGCTATAGAGTTCATCCCGCAGCATCACAGCTGGGTTAAGGTGTGGAGACTAGACAACTGACCGGTCCTGGTGACTAACCAAGAAACTTTTTCCTACCCAGTCTGTGGGGTGCCATTCACAATTTGTTCAACAACAGGAACCACACATTTTTATAACATACTGTGGGTCTTTGGAATTGAGTACCAGTAGTTGAAACTGTATGTTAATTCTGTCAATGTCAAAGGGATCGCCTTTTCATTTGTATATGAACTTCCGTTTTAAAAACTTTTGAATACACTACTCTCAGCATACTGCTTATGGAGTAGCCTGCTCCGCAAGAGCAGTCAAAAAATAAATTTAAAAAAAAAAACAACTTTTAAATAAAAGCCAAACCAAAACAGGGGGTGGAAAAAAGGAAAATGCAGATAAGCTAAAGGAAAACAAGAGTACTAGAATCTCATATGTGAAGATAATCACAGTTAACATTTTTGCTTCCATGTGTATATAGTGGCTAGGATTATGCCATTCATTCTACTTTATAATTTACTTACTTTAACATATCACGAACGTCTTTTGATATGATATGCTCTATTATTTGTAATGGCTTTATAGAATTACATTGTATGGAAGTATTGTCATTTAACTCTGTATTTGGGTATTGATAGAGTTTCAATTTTTCGGTGTTATGGAAAAGACTAGTAAATATCACTGCACCTCTGTTTTATGTGTATAACTGGTTATTTTCTTAGGATGAATTGTTGGGTCAAAGGGCAGACACATTTTCTTTTTTTTTTTTTTTTTCTTTTGAGACGGAGTCTCGCTGTGTCTCCCAGGCTGGAGTGCAGTGGCACCATCTCGGCTCACTGCAAGCTCTGCCTCCTGGATTCACGCCATTCTCCTGCCTCAGCCTCCGAGTGGCTGGGACTACAGGCACGCACCACCACGCCCGGCTAATTTTTTTTTGTATTTTTAGTAGAGACGGGGTTTCACCGTGTTAGCCAGCATGGTCTCGATCTCCTGACCTCGTGATCCACCCGCCTCAGCCTCCCACAGTGCTGGGATGACAGGCGTGAGCCACCGTGCCCGGCACACATTTTTAAGTCACATGATTCCTTCCTGGAGGGGAATTTAGCAATTTGTGCCAGTGTGAACAATCATTAGCAATATATGAGAGTGCCTGTTTTCCTGTGTCCTTTTATTAATTTCACATATGAATTTTTTTCCTTTTTAAGTGCAGTATGTACCATCAAAGTTATCTTTTACTGTAAGAATGGTGTTTCAAGTCAGGCTCAGTGGCTCACACCTGTAATCCCAGCACTTTGGGAGGCCGAGGCAGGTGGATCACAAGGTCAGGAGTTCAAGATCAGCCTGGCCAAGATGGCAAAACCCCATCTCTACTAAAAATACAAAAATTAGCTGGGTGCGGTGGCAGGCGCCTGTAATCCCAGTTACTCGGGAGGCTGAGACAGGAGAATCGCTTGAACCCGGGGGACAGGTTGCAGTGAGCTGAGATCACGTCACTACACTCCAGCCTGGGCAACAGAGTGAGAGAGACTCTGTCTCCAAAAAAAAAAAGAATAGTGGTTCAGCTACATAGTGTTGGATCTCAGTTTTTGCAGGAAGCCATTCTTTGGTTTGTTCATTCACATGAGGTACTTAATCTCACTGTGTCTATTTCCTCCTCTAAGATGAAGGTGGTACACAACCCATTTCAGATGGTTATTCTGGGGGCTAAATGATTTAACACATGTAGACTGCTTAGAACATGCTGCCACATGCCACGAATTCAGTAGATCAATAGATGCTGTCATTATCATTATACTCCCCATCTGGATTGATCATTGTACTCCCCATCTGGATTGAGGGGGTCCTTTTCTTTCAGAGCAGTGTTTCTTCACCAGGGACAATTTCCCTTTTGTGCACAGAGCAGTGTATATAGATACTTTCAGTTGTTAAAACTGGATGTAGGGTGATACTGGCATCTAGTGGGTAAAGGGACAGGGATTCTGCTAAACATCCTGCAGTCACAGAACACCCCCCACAACCTGCCCCAGGAAATAATTATCTGGCCCAAAATGTCATTGGTGCTGAGGTTGAGAAACTGTATTCCAAAAGTAAGTCACATGGGGTGCAGCAAAGAGGAAGAAAATAAACTTTAATGCTTCAAGCTAACTGCAGTTTTATGGAGTCTGCTCCATTATCTTGGTCAGCCTTATAGAAAGAATTGCAAATTTTGATTAGTTCATAAAAAATACTACTTTCGCTTAGAATGTCCTTGTTCTTAGGAAATACATGCTGAAATACTTAAAGTTAAAAATTCATGATAAATCTGCATTTTATTTTCAAGTGATTCAACAACAGACAAGTGTGTGTGTAGAGAGAGAAAAGGCAAATATGGCAAAATGTGAGCAATTGGTGAGTCTAGGTGATTTGAATGGTAATTTGACCTTTTCTATAGGTTTGAAGTTTTTCAAAATAAAAATTGGGTTGGGGGAGAGGGGTTAACCTTCCTTGCTGGTGTTCAGGATGGTATATCTGGCAGTGGGTACTAACGATGGGAAGTACTCAGCCAAAATAATGAGTTACCTTTGTAGTTGTTAAAAGACTTTTTTTCCCCCTGATTTTTATTTACTTATTTTTTTTTTTTTTTGAGACAGGCTCTGGCTCTGCTGCCCAGGCAGGAGTCCAGTGGCATGATCATAGCTCACTGCAGCCTCAACCACCTGGGCTCAAGTGATCCTCCTACCTCAGCCTCCTGAGTAGCTGGGACTACAAGCACCTGCCACCATGCCCAACTAAATTTTTTATATCTCTTTTTTTTGTTTAAGACAGTGTTTTGCTCTGTCACCCAGGCTGGAGTGCACTGGCATGATCCTGGCTCACTGCAACCTCTGCCTCCCACGTTCAAGTGATTCTCCTGCCCCAGCCTCTCAAGTAGCTGGGATTATAGGCACATGCCACCACACCGGCTAATTTTTTATTTTTTAGTAGAGACACGGTTTCACCATGTTGACCAGGCTGGTCTCGAACTCCTGACCCCAGGTGATCCACCTACCTTGGCCTCCCAAAGTGCTGGGATTACAGCCGTGAGCCACTGTGCTATGTTGACAGTTTAGTCTTGAACTCCTGGCCTCAAGCAATCCTCTCACCTCCCAAAGGTCTGGGATTACAGGCTTGAGCCACCACACCAGGTTTTGTTTGTTTGTTTGTTTAGAAACAGAGTCTTGCTCTCTCACCCAGGCAGGAGTACAGTGGCACGATCTCAGCTCACTGCAACCTCTGCCTCCCGGGTTCAAGCAATTCTCCTGCCTCAGCCTCCTGAGTAGCTGGTACTACAGGTGTGTGCCACCACGCCCGGCTAATTTTTTGTATTTTTAGTAGAGACGGGATTTCACCATGTTAGCCAGGATGGTCTTGATCTCCTGATCTCATGATCCGCCTGCCTGTCTTGGCCTCCCAAAGTGCTGGGATTACAGGCATGAGCCACTGTGCCTGGTCACCAGGTCTAGTTATTAAGAGTTTTAATGACTATAGCCTTGTGCTTTTTATCTCCCTTCAAGCTTTAGGCTAAATAGACTTTTGATTTCATTACTTTTATTAATTTTGTATAATTTTTTTTCTTTTAAAAACAAGCAGGCCAGGTGTGGTGTCTCAGGCTTAACCTCCCAGCACTTTGGGAGGCCGAGGTGGGCAGATCGTTGAGCCCATGAGTTTGAGACCAGCCTGGGCAACTTGATGAAACCCAGTCCCTATTCAAATGGCAAAAATAACCACACACACAAAAAGCAAGCACTTATTTAATAGTGGCTATACCTGGAGGGGAGCTAAGATTATGGATGATTTTAATTTTCTTCTTTTTGTATATCTATCTTCTAAGTGTTCCATAATAAACATATATTAGCTTTATATAACAGAAAGAAAAAAACAAACTTTTAGCAATTAAAATTCTCTCCAGTTGTACAAAATTCTGTTTTTGTTGAAAATATGTTTAATTTTAAATACTCTTTTTTGCTGCATCAAGGCCGATTGGGTTTATTTGCTCGGAAAAGTGATAGTGATGGTTTGCTGGCATATGATCAGCAAAAAGTAACAGAAGAGAAATAGGTAGTGTATTCCATTTGCGAGAGGAAGTTCGTCATCTTACTCCCTCCACACTTGGTGATTGCCTGGAGTCACATGTCAGCAGTATAGCTTGTCCAGTAAGCAGGTCGCCTGTAAGGTTTTCATTGTGTAGCTCACTAAAGCATAAATCTCAGTGGGCGTCACAAGTGATTGTTCGCAAGTGAAGACTACTGTGTATTTCTCTTAAAATATTTATGTTTTGGCTGGGCGTGGTGGCTCACATCTGTAATCCCAGCACTTTGGGAGGCTGAGGTGGGTGGATAATGAGGTCAGGAAATCCAGACCATCCTGGCTAACACAGTGAAACCGCATCTCTACTAAAAATACAAGCAATTAGCACAGTGTGGTGGTGCACACCTGTAGTACCAGCTACGCAGAGGCTGAGGCAGGAGAATCACTTGAACCTGGGAGACAGAGGTTGTAGTGAGCCAAGATCGCACCACTGCACTGTAGCCTGGGTGAGTTGACAGAGCGAGACTCAGTCTCAAAAAAAAAAAAAAATTTTGTCTCTAATTTTATGTTGTCCTTAATAGTACAGTTGGAACCTGAAACTAATTTTAGTAAAAAGCGGACTATTTTTGTTCACCTGAGTCACTAGTGACATTGTTGTTGGCATTATGGACACTTATATCCTTAGACAGAGTTTAACTCCTGTTGCGCAGGCTGTAGTGTGATGGCTCCATCTCAGCTCACTGCAACCTCCACCTCCCAGGTTCAAATGATTCTCCTGCCTCAGCATCCCGAATAGCTGGGATTACGAGTGCCCGCCACCACACCTGGCTAATTTTTGTATTTTTAATAAAGACAGGGTTTCACCATGTTGGCCAGGCTGGCTTTGAACTCCTGACCTCAGGTGATCCACCTGCCTTGGCCTCCCAAAGTGCTGGGATTACAGGTGTGAGCCACCGCACCTGGCCTATATCCTTATTTTTTTATGAAGGTTGAAATTCTTTATATGTAGTCGTCTCTCCAATACACAAGAAGTTGTTAGTGTTTATAGGCACAGAAGTACTGTATATATTTAAGCTACTCTGTTGTTTGGATGAGAAATTAGAAGCTCTATGGAAAAGAATTAATGCGTGAAAGGAGTTACAGCTTGCTTATGTTATGGGAGAGATACATGTGATATCTCATTTATCCAACCTGTACCATACTGTTTTTCCCAACTTTTATTTTGGTTTTTATGATCTTGGCAGGGAATTGCCATAAAAAAGTTGTTTTGGATCTTAAGAGATACCTGGTTTCATAATTGTCTTACATCAGAATAAAAAGTAGGTATATGAGAGCAGAGGTGAGGAATAGAAATTAAACTGTGTTGTGGAGCAGAAACAGGTATAGGAGACAGGCAGAAGATAAAACTTCTTCCTTCCTTAGTAACAAAACAGCTGGTGGATTATGTAAGCTCCATGAATAAGTCAAGATGATTTGGGGGGACTAGGGAATTTTTCTGCTAACTATTCAATTATTCATTGAATTTGTTTGTTGTATCATAGCCTAGTCACAGACAAAATGGAGTTGGGTGCCAGGAAGGGACCCCCTGTGAAGTAGCATGTCCCATGTCATGTCAATTGAATGGACAATACCCAGGAAGGACCCACTGTGAAGTAGCATGGCCCATGTCATGTCAGTTGAATGGACAGTGCAGAGAATTACTCGTTTTATCATCATCTTTTCTAGATTTGTAGTTTTGAGGTGAGAATTTTTATCTGGTCACTATAGTTTTTACTTTTGGTATGATTCATTATTTCCTTTTTGCTTTCCTCTTAAATATAAGTCATTAGGATTTGCTACCTAGCCTTCTGTTTTATTTTACGCATTCTTCCCAGGCAATTTCATTCATTACTGCCTGTATGCTGAAGGCTGTTAAATCTATAATTACAGCCTCAACATCTCTTGTGAACTCCAGACGTGCTTTGAGCTGCCTACTGAACTTCTCCACTTGAATGTTCCGTGGGCATTCTAATGGTAACATTGTCTCCATCCCACCTGTTCTCATCGCCTGTATTTTTAATCTTGAGTGTGTTCGCTTTGGCAGCACATATACTAAAATTTAATCTTGCGTAACCATCTCCTTTTCCTCAGTCACCTAAACCAGAATCATGAGAGTTATCCTCACTCTCATGTCCAAGTACTCACCAAGTCCTATCAGTTCCTTATCCTAAGTATATGTGCTATCAGTCCTTCCAAACTTTATCACTATTCAAGTTTTAGAAGAAAATAGAGTACACTTAAGGGCAAGAGGTTGTTGTTGCAAGGAGAAAGAGACATGATTAACACAAAGCAGCCTCACGTGGTCGAGCATATTCGTCCATTTAGTGTTTCTACAAAGGAATACCTGAGGCTGGGAATTTTTTTTTTTTTTTTTTTTTTTTTTTTGAGATGGAGTCTCGCTCTGTCACCCAGGCTGGAGTACAGTGGCTGGATCTCAGCTCACTGCAAGCTCCGCCTCCCGGGTTCACACCATTCTCCTGCCTCAGCCTCCCGAGTAGCTGGGACTACAGGCGCCCACCACCACGCCCGGCTAGCTTTTTGTATTTTTTAGTAGAGACGGGGTTTCACCGTGTTAGCCAGGATGATCTCGATCTCCTGACCTCATGATCCACCCGTCTCAGCCTCCCAAAGTGCTGGGATTACAGGCTTGAGCCACCGCGCCCGGCCAGAGGCTGGGTAATTTACAGAGAAAAGAGGTTTATTTGGCTCATAGGTCTGCAGGCTATACAAGAAGCATGGCAGCCAGCCACGGTGGCTCATGCCTGTAACCTCAGGACTTCGGGAGGCTGAGGCAGGCAGATCTCTTCAGGTCAGGAGTTCGAGACCAGCCTGGCCAACATGGTGAAACTCCGTCTCTACTAAAAATACAAAAATTGGCCGGGCGCGGTGGCTCAAGCCTGTAATCCCAGCACTTTGGGAGGCCGAGGCGGGTGGATCACAAGGTCAGGAGATCGAGACTATCCTGGCTAACATGGTGAAACCCCGTCTCTACTAAAAACACAAAAACCTAGCCGGGCGCGGTAGCGGGCGCCTGTAGTCCCAGCTACTCGGGAGGCTGAGGCGGGAGAATGGCGTGAACCCGGGGGGCGGAGCTTGCAGTGAGCCGAGATCGCGCCACTGCACTCCAGCCTGGGAGACACAGTGAGACTCCGTCTCAAAAAAAAAAACAAAAAAAACAAAAAAAACAAAAATTAGCTGGGTGTGGTAGCACATGCCTGTAATCCCAGCTACTCAGGAGGCTGAGGCATGAAAATCGCTTCAACCCGGGAGATGGAGGTTGCAGTTAGCAGAGATTGTGCCACTGCACTCCAGCCTGGGCAACAGAGCGAGACTCTATCTAAAAAAAAAAAAAGAGAAAAGAAAAGAAACATGGCACCAGTATCTGCTTCTGGTGAAGGCTTCAGGAAGCTTCCACTCATAGTGGAAGGCGAAGGGGAGTAACATGTCACATGGTGAGAAAGGGAACGAGAGAGAGATGCCAGTCTCTTTTTTAAAAACCAGCTCTCGTATACAAATAGGGCAAAAACTCACTCATTACTGTAGGGAAGGAGTCAAGCCATTCTTGAGGGATCAGCTCCCGCGACTCAAACACCTCCTGCTAGGCCCTACCTCCAGCGTTGGGGGTCACATTTCAAAATGTGATTTGGAGGGACCATATATCCAAACTATATCATCAAGGGGTCTGGAACTTAGCAACAGGTCATAACACTGACCTTCTAGTTCACTTAGAGATTATCAAATGCTTACTGAATGTGTCAATTCACAGAAAATCAGTGCGTAAACCAAAATATCAGTTCATTCATCTTTAATGCTCTTGGCTCATTCAAGTGATTTCAATGTTCAGGTTCCCTATCTAGGAACCTCCTACTTAGTTTGTCAAGGTACCTAAAAAACTAAATCTGAACTGTGCTAGATTTGAGCATCGAACTTAAATTATAACAGCGGAAGAGTGGGTGTTTTAGAGTGCTATTTTATCTAGGTAGAATGTGACCAAGGCCTTTTTTTTTTTTTTTTTTTTTTTTTTTTTTTTTTTTTTTTTTTTTTTGGAGACAGAGTTTCGCTCTTGTTGCCCAGGCTGGAGTGCAATGGTGCGACCTCAGCTCACCATAACCTCTGCCTTCTGGATTCAAGCGATTCTCCTGCCTCAGACTCCCAAGTAGCTGGGATTACAGGCATGCACCACCACGCCCAGCTAATTTTTTTGTATTTTTAGTAGAGACGGAGTTTCTTCATGTGTTGGTCAGGCTGATCTTGAACTTCCAACCTCAGGTGATTCGCCCACCTTGACCTCCCAGAGTGCTGGGATTATAGGTGTGAGCCACCGCACCTGGCCCAAAATGCTTTTTATCTTCCAGTTCTTGCATCTTTCTCCCCCTTGACACTGCTGCATTGCCAAAATTTTTCTCTTAACCCAGTCTTCCTATACTGGCCTGTTGATATGTTTGATACATTGTCTTAAGATATTGACTTTACTAATTAAGCTTCAATCATACAGTTCTTCTCAATTATTAGAAATGTTGTTTCCTCTGGGGCCGGGCGTGGTGGCTTATGCCTGTGGTGGCTTATGCCTGTAATCCCAGCACTTGAGGAGGCCAACGCAGCCTGATCACTGGAGGTCAGGAGTTCAAGACCAGCCTGACCAACATGGTGAAACGCTGTCTCTACTAAAAATACAAAAATTAGCCAGATGTGATGGCGTGTACCTATAGTCCCAGCTACTCTGGAGGCTGAGGCCGGAGAAACACTTGAACCCAGAGGGAAAGGTTGCAGTTAGCTGAGATCGCACCGCTGCACTCCAGCCTGGGCAATAGAGCAAAACTCCATCTCAAAAAAAAAAAAGAAGTGTTGTTTCCTCTTATGTAGGGATTTAATTATTTCGGATTTGATCTCAAGTTTGAGAGAATGTTAAGGCCTCAGAAGGAATAGAATTGAAAAAGAACAAATAAATAAATTTTTAAAAAGAGAGTTAAGGCTATCTAGGGGACGTATAGAAACAATCAGCACCTATTTCAAAGATACGAAAATGAAATCTTCTAAAGAGGCAGTTCCATTTCTGTGTGCCTTTTAGTGGTAATAAAGGTACTATTTTACTAAGTAAAGACACTTCACCATATACTTTATCACTAATCTTCCAAACAGCCCTTTGAGGCCAGTATCATTTTCTCTCTTTTGAAGATTAGAAAATGATGACACTGCTTAAGGTGGATCTGCATGATCTGCTCTGAGAGCCCTAGGGCCCCACCCGTTGCATCCGGAGTTTCACAGATAATGCAGATTAAGGATACATTAGCTGAATATAAAGTAATAAACTGCCTGAGGAACCCAGACTCTTGGAATATTTTTATGTTATGGAGGAGAAGAAAAGTATTATTTCTTAAAAAAAAAAAAAAAGAAAAAAGAAAAAGAAAAGAAAAAGTTGGGCCGGGCGCGGTGGCTCATGCCTGTAATCCTAGCACTTTGGGAGGCTGAGGCAGGCGGATCACTAGGTCAGGAGTTCAAGACCAACCTGGCCAACATGGTGAAACCCGCCCCCCCACCATCTCTACTGAAAATACAAAAATTAGCTAGGCATGGTGGCACATTCCTGTAATCCCAGCTACTCGGGAGGCTGAGGCAGGAGAATTGCTTGAACCAGGAACCGGGAGGCCGGGTTTGCAGTGAGCCGAGATCGTGCCACTGCACTCTAGCTGGGGCTACAGAACAAGACTCCGTCTCAAAACAATAAAAATTTAAAAAAAAAAAAAAAGAGAAAAAGTTTATATCACTCTGTACAGAGGAAAAAAAAAGTTTATAAACCACTGACCTAGCTTATCAGACAAGTTGAATTTTGTATGGTTTCCCTATAATGCTGGCTAAAATAAGACATTATTGTAAAGTACTTTATCTCTTCATTTTAACATATGAAAGTTTTTAGAGTATTAGAGCTATATCTTTCATTTAATCCTCTATACCATAGTCAATTCTAGTTGATTTTTAGTTCAACATTATTTATTCAGCACACATTTTGAGTTTTCAGTCATGTCAGGCTGGGCTCGATGCTGGGGATGCAGTGGTTGATCAGACAAGCTCCTTCCTGTTCTCAAGGTGTTTGTCTTCTGGTAGAGGCAGTTAGTTTAATAATAAAATAAACAAGAAATATCAGAGTGATAAATGGTATTAAGAAGGTAAAACAGGTTGATGTGATAGAGAGAAGTTGGGAGTTGGAGTCTTCTAGAGGACATCTGGAGAAAGCCTCTCGGAGGAGAAGGTATGGAGCTGAGACCTGAGCAGGACTAAGGAGCCAGCTGTGCACAGAATTAAAAATGGGATCATGGATAAATTAGAAGACATTAAGATTTCAATATGTATCAGACCTTGGGACAGGGGGGCATAGCTCTCTAAGCTCAGAATTTAATAGTAATAATCACAAAGGAAAAGTTTGTCAGATTTGCCAAGGTAAAATTTATGGACTTCTGAATTTCAAAAATAACATTAAGTAGCAAATGAAAAACTATTTTAGCATATAAAATGTGCACAGGATTAAGATAATTTATCAAAAGCTTGCATAGATGAATAAGAAAAATAGAAAACTCAGAGGGCAGATGGCAAAGCAGCATGATAAGGCAGTCCTCAGAAGAGAACATGCAATTCATAAACATCACTAGGAATCAGAAATCCAACTAAGCCAATCTTTTTTTTTTTTTTAATTCAGGCAGGGTGCTGTGGCTCATGCCTGTAATCTCAGCACTTTGGGAGGCCGAGGCAGGCAGATTACTTGAGGTCATGAGTTCCAGACCAGCCTGGCCAACATGGCGAAACCCCATCTCTACTAAATATCCAAAAACTAATGGGGCGTGATGGTGAGCGCCTGTAATCCCAACTAGTTGGAGGCTGAAGCAAGAGAATCGCTTAAACCTGGAGAGCGAAGGTTATAGTGAGCCAGGATCGCACCACTGCACTCCAGCCTGGGTAGCAGAGCGAGGCTCTGTGTTTAAAAATGAAACATAAATCCCACTAAATGAGGAATCATTTTGTAAAAATCTACTATATTAGGTTAAACTTTTTTTTACTAGTATCCCATACCAGGGAGAATACAGTGCAATTGTCCTTCTCATACATTGCTGATAACCCTATAAATTAGTAAAAGTTGCTTTCAAAAAGCAGTTGGTGGTGTGTTCCAAAATCCACAAAAAATACCTCTTTCTTGTCCCAGTAATTTCACCTTTGGGAATTTACTTTAAGTAAAAAACAAATTGTTAGGGGTAAATAAATACTTACACCAAAACATGCCTACATTATTTTAGTAGATACTTAGTAGATATTTTAGTAGACATTTAGTAGCAACCAAATGTCTAACAGTAGGGGAAAATGAATAAATCAGGATGTGTCTGCTCATTGGGATGTATACATACATGAGGAAGAATGGTTGTGACAGCTGCAACAGCAGAAGGAAATGCTTTTGATACAATGGGAAATGGCAAACAGCAGCATGCAAAATTGTCTATATACTCTTTGTAATTGGTTTTTTATATGTGCATGGAAGAAACGGTCAAGGATATACACCAAACGCTAACAGTGGTATGTCAGAGTTATGGGGTGAACATTTTAAATGATATGTTTTGGGAAAAATTTTTCTCTAAAATCTTACCTGAAAACATACTTAAAACCTAAATGACAGCAGTAAGGAAATTGACTCACTCTTCATCTTTCCACAAAAGAGCTTTGAAGGTACAATCGTGTGGGAGAGCCAAGACCTCCACGGCCTTGTGTCAAGAAATCTCCACAAAGTGACAGTGAATGATGGAGGGGGAGTTCTCAGAGTCATTACAGTAAGTCATTTTTTTTTAAGGTTTAATTGCATATTTTAGCTTCTTTTTAATACACAAAAGTGTTCTAAAATTTACCTTAGAGCCCAGGCAGCATGGAGCAATGATTCTGGTGTGTTTTACAACATATTATATAGTAGCAAATGTTGTTGTCTTCATAGTAAAGGCAAAAACTCAAATATGATCTACAGCTCCAACGTTAGTGAGTTTACAGTTTTGCATTAAGATTGATGCATTTTTAAAGTGCAGTATTTCATTTCTCATTTTTTGTTTCTTTTTTTGAGAGGGTCTCACTTGGTTGCCCAGGCTGGGGTGCAGTAGCACGATCACAGCTCACTGCAGCCTCCACCTCCTGGCTTAAATAATCCTCCTACATAGCTGGGACTACAGGTGTGCACCACCACACCCAGCTAATTGTTTGTGTTTTTTGTAGAGATGGAGTTTCACCACGTTGCCTAGGCTGGTTGCTAACTTCTGAGCTCAAGTGATCTGCCCACCTACACTTCCCAAAGTGGTGTATTACAGGCATGAGCCACTGCACCTGGCCTATTTCTCAGTAATTTTTAAGTTAGCATTCTTTAAGAACACTTGCTCAGTAGTATTCAGAGTATTTACTATCTCACCTTGAAAA
The DNA here is from genome assembly GCF_003255815.1 of Theropithecus gelada. Lineage (NCBI taxonomy): Eukaryota > Metazoa > Chordata > Mammalia > Primates > Cercopithecidae > Theropithecus > Theropithecus gelada. The sequence continues at coordinate 209,237,767 of NC_037668.1, read as the reverse complement.
TAAAATCTCAGTTAAAATACTATAGATAGCCAGGCGTGGTGGCTCATGCCAATAATCCCAGAACTTTAGGAGGCTGAGGCAGGCGGATCACTTGAGGCCAGGAGTTTAACACCAGCCTGGGCAACACAGCAAGACCCCATCTGTACTAAAAATACAAAAACTTAACCAGGCATGGTGGCACATGCCTGGAATCCCAACTACTTGGGTGACTGAGGCATGAGAATTGCTTGAACCTAGGAGGCAGAAGTTTCAGTGAGCTGAGATCACGCCACTGCACTCCATGCTGGGTGGCAGAGTGTGAGACTCTGTCTCAAAAAAAAAAAGAAAAAAAAAAGCTAAACTACTACAGATAAACATATTGGAAAATAAGGTGGAGTGCACTGGCTTGTGCCTGTAATCCCAGCACTTTGGGAGGGTAAGGTGGGTGGACCACTGGAGGTCAGGAGGTCGAGACCAGCCTGGCCAAAATGGTGAAACCCCCGTCTCTACTAAAAATACAAAAAATAAATAAATAAATAACTGGGCATGGTGGCACATGCCTGTAATCCTAGCTACTTGGGAGGCTGAGGTGGGAGGATTGCTTGAACCGCAGAGGTGGAGGTTGCAGTGAGCCAAGATCACGCCACTGCACTCCAGCCTGGGCAACAGAGCAAGACTCCATCTCAAAAAAATAAATAAATAAATAGAAAATAAGATTGAGTACTTTCATTTATTTTGCTGAAGCAACTCTGGGATTTCTGACTCTCATATTTCTCATTCAGCTTTGCTTTAAATTTAAAACAGTTTGACAGGTGAATTTCTCAAAGTAAATGTAGGACAATAAAGAAGGTGTAGGAAGACTTAAAATGAACTTTAGTAAACAAATGGTGTATATGGTGGAATCATAGACAATCTTTTATTCCCCTTGATCTCCCGTCTAATGATTAGGAATGTACTTGGCATTTAAATTCACAGGCTTAGTGAATGAATATTAACCTCATTCACATGGATTAATTTCTGAGTTGAAATGAATATGTAATATGTTATTACTCATTCAAAAAGCATTTACTGCATACCTGTTGTAAGGCAGAAACAATGGCAGGGTAAAATAGACATACTAGTGGCCTACAGTGGAACTTACAGTTCAGTGAGGAAGAAGGATATTAAAGAAATAGACCATAAATTCATATGTAGTTACACATTTAGATTTGTAGGCCATGTTTAGGATTTCATTGATGTTTAGGATTTAGGATTTATTATGACAAGTAAATTTCACAAAGTAAATGGAGGGCAATGAAGATGGTGTTTACTTTAGTAGACACACACCATTTGTTTACTAAAGTTCATTTTAAGTCTTATGAAAAATTTTTTTATTTAAAATGGAAAGTTTTATGGAATTATGACGATTTTCTTTCCTTATTTTCAAGGCAAATACCTTTACTATCTTGCCTCCTTTTCTATTTATGAAACTTTAAAATACCCAGCATATGCCGAAATTCTATAGTATTGGTTACACTAAAAGAAATAAGTTGGCTGGGCACAGTGGCTCACGCTTGTAATCCCAGCACTTTGGGAGGCTGAGGTGGGAGGATCATGAGGTCAAGAGATCAAGACCAGCCTGGCCAACATGGTGAAACCCCATCTCTACTAAAAATACTGGGCGTGGTGGCGGGTGCCTGTAGTCCCAGCTACTCGGAAGGCTGAGGCAGGAGAATTGCTTGAACCCAGGAGGTGGAGGTTGCAGTGAGCCGAGATCGCGCCACTGCACTCCAGCCTGGCTACAGAGCGAGACTCCATTGCAAAAAAAAAAGAAATAAGTTTACTTCTGACTTGAGAACTAGGTTCAAACATAAAGACTCAAATTATCTGCTTTGGGAGTAAAAATTATAGAGGGCTAAAGATAGCTTAAACATACAGTTAACCTAAAACAAAAACAAAACCAGGGCTGGGCGTGGTAGCTCATGCCTGTAATCTCAGCACTTTGGGAGACCGAGGCGGGCGGATCACGAGATCAGGAGATGAAGACCATCCTGGCTAACACAGTGAAACCCCATCTCTACTAAAAATACAAAAAATTAGCCGGGCGTGGTGGTGGGCGCATGTAGTCCCAGCTACTCGAGAGGCTGAGGCTGGCTGGAGAATGTCATGAACCTGGGAGGCAGAGCTTGCAGTGAGCCGAGATGGAGCCACTGCACTCCAGCCTGGGCAACAGAGCGAGACTCCATCTCAAAAAACAAACAAAAAATACACAAACAAAAAAACCAGGTAACTTTTTAAAGCCTCCGCTAAGAAACCCCAGGTGCAGATTAAGGTTTTCATCACAAACGCGTACAGCTGAGAGTTTTCACTAAATTTTATTCCCTTGCCAGCAAGTGATGTCAGAATAATTTTAAAGACAAACAGAAAGCCAAGTTGTGACCTTTCAGAGATGTTAGTAAACAGAAATTACTATTGAGTTCTAAAGCCAAAACAATATAGAAATATACAATAAAAAATAAAGCATAGGCTGGGCGCTGTGGCTCACAGCTGTAATCCCAGCATTTTGGGAGGCCGAGTTGGGCAAATCACCTGAGATCAGGAGTTCGAGACCAGCCTGACCAACATGGTGAAACCCCGTCTCTACTAAAAATACAAAAATTAGCCAGGTATGGTGGCTAACGACTATAATTCCAGCTACTCAAGAGGCTGAGGAAGGAGAATCACTTGGACCCGGGATGTATAGGTTGCAGTGAGCCAAGATCGCACCATTGCACTCCAGCCTGGGCAACAAGAGCAAAACTCTGTCTCAAAAAAGTAAATAAGTAGGCCGGGCGATGGCTCACACCTGTAATCCCAGCACTGTAGGGGGCCGAGGCGGGCGGATCACCTGAGGTCAGGGGTTCGAGACCAGCCTGGCCAACATGGTGAAACCCTGTCTCTACTAAAAATACAGAAAAGTTAGCTAGGCATGGTGGTGCGTGCCTATAATCTCAGCTACTTGGGAGGCTGAGGCAAGAGAATCGCTTGAACCCGGGAGTTGGAGGTTGTGGTGAGCCGAGATGGCGCCATCGCACTCCAGCCTGGGGGACAAGAGCAAGACTTTGTCTCAAAAAAAAAAAAAAATAAATAAATAAGAAATAAAGCATATACAATCTTTTATGGAACTACAAGGTTGGAATCTAAAGCATGCATCTTCAGTAATTTTCATGGCATTTGGCTACAAACATTTTATTTATTTTATTTTTTTGAGATGGAGTCTCGCTCTGTCACCCAGGCTGGAGTACAGTGGCACGATCTTGGCTCACTGCGATCTCCTACTCCCAGGTTCAAATGATACTCCTGCCTCAGCCTCCAGAGTAGCTGGGATTATAGGCACGCACCACCATGCCTAGCTAATTTTTTTGTATTTTTAGTAGAGACAGAGTTTCACCATATTAGCCAGGATGGCCTTGATCTCCTGACCTCGTGATCCGCCCACCTCCACCTCCCAAAGTGCTGGCATTACAGGTGTGAGCCACCACGCCTGGCCTACAGACATATTTTAAATTAAATGACAAGTTACTACAGTGACTTCAGATGACTTGTTCTACTGGCCTTAAAACATTGCTTTGTACAGTACAACTCTGCTGAAAAGATCTGTTTAAGAATAGCCAAGCAGTAGCTCTCTTGATTAAATGAAGGTGTAGAAAAAATACTGTAAATACACTGAATATGGACTCTTAACAGTCTGATCTAGCCCACAACAGCCAGACAATACTCTGGTAGATGTACCAGAGTGGTTTACTGTATACAGAAGTGAAACAGCTCACTCTGAGTAAGGCCATTGGGTAACTTTTGAAGAGAGATAACTCTCTAATAATAAAAGATTCTGCAGTCTAAGAGGTAGAAAGGACTATCATTGGCTGCTGGCACAATAGGCTTAGGCACCTTCAACAACATCAGCAGGCCGGGCACAGCGGCCCACACCTGTAATCCCAGCACTTCAGGAGGCCGAGGCAGGAGGATCGCTTGAGCCCAGGAATTCAAGACCAGCCCAGGCAATACAGTGAGACTTCTTCTCTACAAAAAAATTTATACATACTAGCTGGGCATGGTGGCACACACCTGTAGTCCCAGCTACTTGTGAGGCTGAGGTGGGAAGATTGTATGTTCAAGGCTAGAATGAGGTATCATTGCACCACTGCACTCAGCCTGAGCATCAGAGTGAAACCCTGTCTGTAAAATGAAATTAGGCCGAGTGAGGTGGCTCACGCCTGTAATCCCAGGACTTTGGGAGGCTGAGGCAGGCTGATCACCCGAGGTCAGGAGTTCAAGACCAGCCTGACCAACATGGTGAAATCCTGTCTCTTATTTAAAAAAAAAATTTAAAAATTTAAAAAAGTTTTAAAATCAATATTCAGTAGAGTTCAAGTTGAATATTTGGGACAGACTGTTGATTTTGAGCCTTTCTCTGCATTGTCACTTAACTTTAAAGTGTGCTAAGATGTATTTGAACTCATGAGAATTTTTAGTTTCCAAAAAATCAAAGGTCATAATACATATTTTTTTAAGTGGTGGGGTTGGGATGTAAAATAAATTGCTTTTTGCACTATTACAGTAGCAAGTACATAAATATGATTCTATGTAAGTTGCAATTCTGAACACCTTATGGAATGTTGGGTATACCTTATCTTTAGTATTGTAATTGGATAACAAAAATAGTAGAATACTGTATGTCATCCTGATATTATAAGCCTCTAGTGCACCAGCATCTTAGACGCATTTATCTGCTGCAAGTGGAGTCATATTATGACTTGTCAAATCGATTTTAAAATATAAATGTATTTTTAGTAACGAAACATTGAGTACATTCTTATTCCTTTCAGGCTGGGGAGGGTGCATTGCCTCATGAATTCTTGGAAGGTGTGGAGGGAGTTGCAGGTGGTTTTATATATACTATTCAGGGTAAGTTGGCTAGTTGAAACTTGAAAAATACACTGAATCTCATACACTTAATCTTTATACCTGACAGAAAAGGAGTTTTTTTTGTCTTTTAAAAAACTTTATTCAGATAAAAGTCACCCTTTTAAAGTGGTTGAGTGGTTTTAGTGTATTCATAGAGTTCTACAACCGGCTCCATCTCCCAAAAGGAAACCCCACACCCATTAGCAGTTACTCCTCATTCTTCCCTCCCCAACCTCCCACCCCCTAACAACTACTGATGTGCTTTCTTTCTCTATGGATTTGCCTATTTTGAACATTTCACATAAATGGAAATGTACAGTATGTGCTCTGTGTGTCGGTTTCTTGCTGTAACATGTTTTCCAGGTCCGTCCATTTTGTATGTGTCAGTACTTCTTTTTTATGATCATATATTCTATTGCATCGATATGCCCTATTTTATTCATTCATTAATTGATGGACATTTAGATTGCTTCTACTTTTTGAATATGAATAATTCTATAGTAAACATGTAGGTACAAGTTTTTGTGTGGTCATATATTTCCATTTCTCTTAAATTTCTAGCAGTAGAAGACCTGGGTCGTGTAATTGTGTGTTTAATCACTTGAGGCACTGCCAGGTTGTTTTCTAAAGCAGCAGCCCAGTTTACATTTCCATAGTCCGTATATGAGGCTTCTAGTTTCTCCATATTCTTGTCGACACTTACTAAATTGTCTATCTTTTAAAATATACCAATCCTAGTGGGTGTAAATTGTTACCTCACTGTGATTTTTATTTGTATTTCCATAATAACTAATGATGTTGAGCATTTTTTTCATGTGCTTATTGGCCATTTGTATATCTTCCTTTTTTGTTTTATTGTTTTTCTTCTTCTTCTTCTTTTTTTTTTTTTTTTTTTTTTTTTTTTGAGATGGGGCCTCACGCTGTTGCCCAGTCTGGAGTGCAGTGGCATGATCACAGCTCACTGTAGCCTCAACCTCCCTGGGCTTAAGTGAACTTCCCATTTCAGCCTCCTGAATAGCTGGGACTACAAGTGCATGCCACCATGCCCAGCTAATTATTAAATATTTTGTAGAGACAGGGTTTTGTCATATTGCTCAGGCTGCACACTGTTAAAAGGGTGAATTATTATGGTATGTGAACTAGATGTGGGAAGTGAGGGAGAGAAGAGGGAGGAAATGAGGGAGGGAGGGGTGGAGAGAGGGAGAAGGTAGTGAGGGAGGGAGGGGTGGAGGGAAGGAGGGAGGAAACGAGGGGAGACCGAGAGAGTCATTTGTATATCTTTAGAGAAATATCTATTCAGATCCTTTGCCCATTTATAAAATTATTTTGTTATTGTTGAATTGTAAGAGTTATTTATATATTTTGGATACAAGTCCCTTATCAGATACACGCTTTGCAAACGGTGCCCTTTAACACACAAAAGTAAATTTTGATGAAGTCCAATTTTGTCACATGTGTTTGCTGTCATATGTAAGGAACCATTTGTCTAATGTGAGGTCACAAAGATCTGTGTTTTGTTTTACGGTTCCAAGAGTTTTATAGTTTTGGCACTTATATGTAGGCCTTAGATCCATGTTCATTTTCATGTATGGCATGAAATAGAGGTTTAACTTCATTATTTTGCATGTGGATATCCAGTTGTCCCGGCACCCATTTGTTGAAAATCAATGACTGTAAATGTAAGGATTTATTTCTGGACTCTTAATTCTATTCCATTGATCTATATGTCTGTGTCCTTAACCAGTACTACACTGTCTTGATTATGTAGCTTTTTAGTAAGATTTAAAATTGGGAGGCTGGGCGTGGTGGCTCACGCCTGTAATCCCAGCACTTTGGGAGGCTGAGGCAGGTGGATCATTAGGTCAAGGAGTTCGAGACCAGCCTGACCAACATGGTGAAACTCCATCTCTACTAAAAATACAAAAAAAAATTAGCCAGGCGTGGTGTCGGGCGCCTGTAATCCCAGCTACTCCAGAGACTGAGGCAGGAGAATCGCTTGAACCTGGGAGGTGGAGGTTGCAGTGAGCTAAGATTGCCACTGCACTTCAACCTGGGTGACAGGGCAAGACTCCGTCTCAAAAAAAAAAAAGAAATTAGGAAATGTCAATCCTCCAACCTTGTTCTTTATCAAGCTTGATTGGCTATTCTGGGTCTCTTGCACTTCCATATGAATTTTATGATCAGCTTGTCAATTTGTGCAAAAAAAAGAAAACCTAGTTGGAATGTTTTACAGGATTGCATATATATATATATAATTTATATATATAAGAATAAATATATATTTAATTTCAATAGGCTTGGGGGGAACAGGTCGTGTTTGATTACATGAATAAGTTCTTTAGTGGTGATTTCTGAGATTTTGGTGCACTCATCACCCAAGCAGTATACACTGTAACCAATATGTAGTCTTATTCCTACCCCCTCGCACCCTTTCCCCACTGAGTCCCCAGAGTCCATTGTATCATTCTTATGCCTTTGCATCCTCATAGCTTAGCTCCCACTTAGGAGTGAGAACATATGATGTTTGTATTTCTATTCCTGAGTTACTTCACTTAGAATAATGGCCTCCGGCTCCACGCAGGTGCTGTGAATGCCATTGTTTTGTTTCTTTCCATGGCCGAGTAGTATTCCATATATATACACATACATACCACATTTTCTTTACTCATTAATTGATAGGCATTTGGGCTGGTTCCATATTTTTGCAGTTGTGAATTGTGCTGCTATAAACATGCATGTGCAAGTATCTTTTCATATAATGATTTATTTTCCTTTGTAAAAATCCCAGTAATGGGATTCCTGGATCAAATGGTAGATCTACCTTTAGTTCTTCAAGGAATCTCCACACTGTTTTCCATAGTGGTTGTACTAGTTCCCATTCCCATCAGGGATTGCATTCTGTCTGTGGATCAACCTGGGGAGTATTGCCATGTTAACGGTATTAAGTCTCTGAGCATCCATGTCTTATTAAATTTCCTTCAGTGATGTTTGATTTTCAGTATAAAAGTATTGCACTTCTAGGCCGGGCTCGGTGGCTCATGCCTGTAATCCCAGCACTTTGGGAGGCTGAGGTGGGCGGATGACCAGGTCAGGAGATCCAGACCATTGTGGCTAACACGGTGAAACCCCATGTCTACTAAAAATACAAAAAACAATTAGCTGGGCATGGTGGCGGGTGCCTGTAGTCCCAGCTACTTGAGATGCTAAGGCAGGAGAATAGCATGAACCCAGGAGGCGGAGCTTGCAGTGAGCCGAGATCGAGCCACTGCACTCCAGCCCAGGCAACAGAGCGAGACTCTGTCTCAAAAAAAAAAAAAAAAAAAAACAGTCTTGCACGTCTTTTGTTAAATTCTTAAATACTTATGTTATCTTTTGATGCTGTTGTAAGTGGAATTGTTTTTCTGATTTGATTTCAAGATTGTTCATTGCAAGTATATAAACATACAGTTGGTTTTTGTGATTGATCTGTGTGCTGGGGGAAGAACATTGCCAAACAGGTCCATGTATTACTTAATCATTTTATAGTTAGACCTTATGATTTTCTACATGCAAGGTCATTTTATCTGTAAGAAGAGATAGTTTTGCTTCTTCCTTTTCAATCCGGATGCCTTTTATTTTTCTTATCTGATTGTCCTGGCTAGAACATGTATGTTGAATAGAAGTGGCAAAAGCAGACATCCTTTCATGTTCCTGACATATTAATTTATGCTCATATTTTTCAGATACATGCAGTGAAACAAAATGTGTTCCTAGTCTAAAAGGCTTGTATTTAATTTCTGCACTCCTGTTGTTACCAGCCATTTTCCTGTTACTACAATTTTATAACACTTTCACTTTCCTTCAGGTGTTAAATTATACAGATGCTCTTTGACTTACGATGTTACACCCTGATGAATCCATCTTAAGTTAAAAATGTATGTTGAAAATGCATTTCATATACTTAGCCTGCCAAATGCTATAGCTTAGCCTCACCTACCTTAAACTTGCTCGGAACACTTACATTAGCCCACAGTTGGGCAAAATAATCTAATACAAAGCCTATTCCATAATAAGGATGAACATCTCACATAATTAAAGACTAGTCACATGATAAACAGAATGGTTGCATGTGTACTCAAAGCATGGTTTCTGGTGAACATGTATTGTTTTTACCTTACCGTAAAGTCAAAAAATTGTAAGTCTAAACAGGAGTTCAGGCCAGGCACGGTAGCTCATGCCTGTAATCCCAGCACTTTGGGAGGCCAAGGCAGGTGGATCACAAGGTCAGGAGTTCGAGACCAGCCAGACCAACATGGTGAAACCCTGTCTCTACTAAAAATACAAAAATTAGCCAAGCGTGGTGGTACACGCCTGTAATCCTAGCTACTTGGGAGGCCGAGACAGGAGAATAGCTTGAATCTGGGAGGCAGAGGTTGCAGTAAGCTGAGATAGCACTACTGCACTCCAACCTGGGTGACAGAGCAAGACTCCATCTCAAAAAACCAAAAAAACGGGAAGTCATATACCCCTGTGTTTCTCAAAGGCCGGTCTGTGTTCTATCTGCCTGCATCAGGGTCGCAGCAGCGGCCATTAAAAATACAGATTCCTGGGAGCAGGGCAAAGGGGAAAAAATAGATTCCTGGGCTCCACCCCAGACCTACTGAATCTTTAGGCTTAGGACCCAGGAATCTGCATTTCAGCAAGCATTCCCAAGAATCACTGATTGAACCCGGCACCATTTTCCACAAGTGAGACTGCTGTGGTCTAGAGACAACAGAACTTGTTCAGTAACTCACAAGTCATGAGAGGCAGAAGTCAGATAGAGGCCTTCAGCTCCCCACCTCATCCTTTCCAGTTGCAGTGATAAAGAGTGCAGTGGCAAATTGTATTTCATTTCCTTCGCCACCCTCAGCAGCTCACTTTCTTTGTATTTTTCAAAAATTTTCTTTAATTTGATTGAGACATTTTTAGAAAATCCTGACATCTCCTGCCACAGCGAAAGAATTGCCTTAAATCAGTAGGATCTGGGGATAGTCCCTGCACACATGTGACAAGTGACTCATTAACTTGTGAAGTGGCAGATGAATTGTCTTTTAAGCACGTTAGTAATCATTTTTATTATGAAGTATCTTGGCCAGGCACAGTAGCTCTCGCCTGTAATGCCAGAATTTTGGGAGACTGAGGCAAGAGGATCTCTTGAGCCCAGAATTTCGAGACCAGCCTAGACAACATAGCAGGACCCCATCTCTACAAAAAACTTAAAAATTTCCTTGGTGTGGTGACAGATGCCGGTAGTACCAGCTACTTAGGAAGCTGAGATGGGAGGATCACTTGAGCCCAGGAAGTTGAGGCTGCAGTGAGCTGTGATTGCACCACTGCATTCTAGCCCAGGTGATAAAACAAGACCCTGTCTCAAAAGAAAAAAAAGGAAATAATCATAAATACACCAGAAATAGTACTGAAACTCCCAGGTACCCAGCGCTCAGAATTAACAAATGTTTACATTTTTTCATATTCATTTGTGATTTTTTTTTTTTTTTTAAAATAAAACATGGCCAGGCACGGTGGCGCATGCCTGTAATCTTAGCACTTTGGTAGGCTGAGGTGGGTGGATCACCTGAGGTTAGGAGTTCGAGACCAGCCTGGCCAACATGGCGAAACCCTGCCTCTTGTTACAAACAATTTTTACAATTGTTTGTAAAAATACAAACAATTAGCTGGGCGTGGTGGCAGGCTCCTGTAATCCCAGCTACTCACGAGGGAGGCTGAGACAGGAGAATCCTTGAACCCGGGAGGTGGAGATTACAGTGAGCTGAGATCATACCACTTTACTCCAGTCTGGGCAACAGAGTGAGACTCTGTCTCAAAAAAAAAAAAAGAAAAAAGAAAACATTATATGCCGGGTGTGGTGGCTCACGCCTGTAATCCCAACACTTCGGGAGGCTGAGGCAGGTGGATCACTTGAGGTCATGAGTTCAAGACCAGCTGACCAACATGGTGAAACCTCGTCTCTACTAAAAATACAAAAATTAGCTGGGTGTGGTGGCACACGCCTGTAATCCCAGCTACTTGGGAGGCTGAGGCAGGAGAATCACTTGATCTGGGAGGTGGAGGTTGCAGTGAACCGAGATGACGCCACTGCACTCCAGCCTGGACAACAGAGTGAGACTCTGTCTCAAAAAACAAAAAAGAAGAAGAAGAAAGAAAGAAAACACTAGGTACGGTTGAAACCTTCCCGTTGTGGTTCTCCCTAGATGTATTCCTCTTCCTTCTCCTCAGAGGGGGTGCCACTTTCCTAAAATTCATGTGTACCCTTCCCATTCTTATTTTTCTACTTTGAACATATTTACATCTCTCTATTTATTTATTTGAGACAGGGTCTCGCTCTGTTGCCCAGACTGGATGGAGTTCAGTGGTATAACCATAGCTCACTGCAGCCTTGAACTCCTGAGCTCCAGGGATCCTCCTGCCTTGGCCTCCCAAGAAGCTGGGACCAGAGGCATGCACCATGATGCCTGGCTAATTTTTAAATTTTATTTAGAGATGGGGGTCTCCCTGTGTTACCTAGAGTGATCTCAAACTTCTGGGCTTAAGCGATTCTCCTCCCTCGGCCTCCCAAAGTGCTGGGATTACAGGCATAAGGCACCACGCCTGACGATGTCTTTAAATAACATAGTTTTGAATATTTTATAATTGATATCTGTGGTGTCACATTGTATTATCACTTGGCAATTTTCACTCAACTTTATTTTTCCATCCCAATCCTTTTAACATGCAAGATCAGGGTAATTTTTTTAACTGCTGTATTTCATGATGTGAATATACCACAACCTGGCTATTTTTTTTTCTCTCAGTGGACAGTTAGGTTGGTCCCGTTTTTCTGCCACAATTACAAACAATGCTGTAATTAATAGCCTCATGTGAAATAACGTTAGTAGGGATATATCTACAAGCGGCCACAACTGAACCATAAGGTGTACACATTTTCAGCCTAAACAGATATTGCCAAATTGCTTTCCAGAGTGGGGGCATCCACTTAAACCTACTGGCAGTGTATGACAGTTCCCATTTTTCTACCTGAAGTTCCAAACAACTGCATGTGTTTCTGTTAGGTTACCTTGGGCAAAGAACTGTAGTGTACATCATAAGTTCTGAGTGGTAAGTGTACAATAGCATTTTTCTCCAACTCTCAACTTTTCCTTTTTAGAAGGTGATGCTCTTTTACACAGCCTTCATTCTCGCCCTCAAAGACTTACTGATCATATAAGGAATCTCCACGAGGAAGATGCCTTACTGAAGGAGGAAAGCAGCATCTATGATGATATTGTTTTTGTGGATGTCGTCGACACTTATCGTAATGTTCCTGCAAAATTATTGAACTTCTATAGATGGTAGGTTGTAAAAATGTTGGATAGGTAGAACTTGTTTTATTGTTAGTTTCTTTTCTTTTTTTTTTTTTTTTTTTGATAGGGTTCTTACTATGTTTCCTAGGCTGGTCTTGAACTCCTGAGTGCAAGCAAACCTCTTGCCTTAGCCTCCTGAGTAGCTAAGATTACAGGCGCGTGACACTGTGCCTGTCTTATTGTTCTTTTGCTATCGCGACAATTTATCAACTTCAAACCACTGAGATTTCAACAAATAAAAACAAACCTAAGGCCACTGAGCACCTGGGATATGACCTATTGTATCCCAGTTCCTTGTGAAAACTGAGCTTCTAAGATGTTGCCTCTTTATTTTGATAAAGATCCACAATGTGATATTAACCTGTCAAAAACACGGCAAAAATTGGCTGGTGGCTTGTGCCTGCCAGCAGCACCTTTGGGAAGCCAAGGCAGGCAGATCACTTGAGATCTGGAGTCTGAGAGCAGCCTGGCCGCCATGGTAAAACCCTGTTTCTACTAAAAATACAAAAATTAGCCAAGTGTGGTGGTGAGCACCTATAATCCCAGCTACTCAGGAGGCTGAGGCATGAGAATCACTTGCACCCAGAAGGCGGAGGTTGCAGTGAGCCAAGATCACACCACTCCACTCCAGCCTGGGCAGCAGAGTGAGACTGTGTCTCAAAAAAAAAAAAAAAAAAAAAAAAGCAAAAATTGATTCATTTTGAGTCATTTCTACTTGCCTTGGTTGTCTCAAGCCAGCATTAGACAAAAATCAGTGAGTTTGGGAATGGTTCATTTTTAGTTGTATTTATACCCACCTACCCAGATTCCCCAGTTACAGTCACTCACATTTAGGTTACTGATAGTAATTCTCTTCTACTGAATATCCACCTTATACTTCCAGTCTCTACTGCATCCACTTAAAAACTACCTCCCTGATTCTAAAACTCCTATAGAGCTGGCTTACTGAAATTCCACAACTCCCAAAATCTATCGTATTTATAATTTCCCAGACCCTCCAGTGTTTCTTGGAACTTACTTGTAACTCCTACTTTTATAACAATAATAACAGTAACAATATATAATAATAGTAACATATATATATAAAATCTTAACATGTATAGTTATTAGAATTATTAGTTACTCTAGGATCTCAGAATTTTCTGTTGAGTCTCCTGATACTGTCTATCCTGACCCTGGAGTTAAAACTTTCAAACTGTATCTCTGATTAGGCCAAACCTATAAAGGGTATTCTCTTTTTATTTTTTTCACTTTTATTTTTAAAAACCTTCTCCTGTTCCTTGCTGAGGCCCAGGGTCTGTCTGCTTTTCTTCTCTGTTGCCCTAGACAGAGTGGGAAGTTACCAAGAACAGTACTTTACGGACACAGTTCCCTGGTCCTTAGGGGTAGATGGCTTAATTGGTTTATGGAAGGTAATGTTTCTTAGCTGGGGCAAATTATTTATTTATTTATAAATAGAAATAAGGTCTCAAGCAGTCTTCCTGCCTCGGCCTCCCAAAGTGCCGGGATTATAGGCGTGAGCCACCATACCTGGCCAGCTGGGGCAAATTAATATAATTTGGAACTCATCCTGTGGGTAGAGGGCAGAATGAAATGAGGGTTGGAAATCTGGGTGTGTCAAATACTGGTTAAGTTTAGACAGCTGTAATAAGAAAAAGAACCTCCTTTTAATTTGGGGCCACAAATGAGAGTTGCAATTATAGGTGAGGCTGAGGTGAGGAATGGGCATGGAGGTCCCAAGGGTGGGAAATCAGGGCTGTGGGGTTCTAGGACTCTCTTTAGAGCAAGATATTTCCCAGGCGTGGAAGTATCTTAGCCTCACTCTTTGTCTCCACTGCCACTATTCTGACTGCCACCTTCTCTCCCTGGATCGCTGCCGTAACCTTCAACAGGACTCTGATCTGGGACCTGCATCCCCATAGCTGGCATCACCCATCTCCACACTGCAAATGAGTTTCATTATTTCTTCCTGTTTATTTCAGTTATCAGTGACCCAAATATTCTTTATCATGAAAATTTATTTCTAATTAGCAAATATTATGTATGGCTTTTGCTGTTAATTGTAAATAAACTTTAGGAACATGGGTTGATGCTGTTTGGTGTGGACCCATTGTTAAATTCACCATTCTTTGACCTAATGAAATTCTAAATTTATTTTATTGAGATTTCTGACATATGACTGGCCCCCTAGCAAAACTGCGTTTTTAAACAGCTGTACAGGGATTGTCAATGTGAAATGAAGGAGTCAATTTTGTCTTTAGTCAGGATTATATATTTTACGTCTAGATAATGAAGTCACTCTCCTTTGCCTTCCAGGTCATTTATAATGGTTTAATTGCTGGAAGCTGTTTCCAAGGGAAAATATGTTTCAATGTAATAAGTCAGGTTTTTTTAAGCCATAAAATATTTTGAGTGTAATATAAATAGTAGCATCAGATGCATATTGTACAATAGTGTTCTGTGTGAGAGGCCCAGATACAACACCTAATTCATTATGCTGGGCCTTTGTTATTAAGAACACACAGGGTAGGGTTCAGACATTTAATAGATTTGGCAGCAGGACTTGAATGATGCCTAAGAAGCATTTGTTTGAACATATGTTCCATTTAAGCCAGATATTTTCCTTCATCGTGCTCTTCCTTTACCTTTTAAAATCAGCTTAGTACTTCTCTGTGTTATGCCACTTAGTAAAGACCAAGTGATGGCCTTAGTTGATAGCAGCAAAATTTTGTTAGAGAATGTTCTCAACATTTGAGGAATAAGAAATACAATAATGACAGGTACAGTTTTGAATGAAGTGTTAGTGACGCCACTGCACTGGTGTTTCTTTGTTTCTTTGTCTGGTTGCACTGACTTTCATATCCCTTTTGTGTCAACAGGACTATGGAAACAACCAGCTTCAATTTGTTGCTGAAGACAGATGACGACTGTTACATAGACCTCGAAGCTGTATTTAATAGGATTGCCCAAAAGAATCTGGATGGGCCTAATTTTTGGTGGGGAAAGTAAGTTAACCATTCTTAGCCCATTGGCATTCATGTACCTGATCAAATGTAATTAATTAAGCATAAAATATCCTTTTTTTTGAAAATGTGGTTGGGATATACAATTTCTTACTAGACTCCTAGGTTAATATATATTTCATTACTCTAGGTCAGTCATGCTGGCTCACATCTGTCATCCCAGAGTTTTGGGACAGCTGAGGTGGGAGGATCCTTTGAGGCCAAGAGTTCAAAACTAGCCTGGGCAACATTGCAAGACCCTGTCCCTACAAAAAATAAAAAAGGTGATGTGAGCCTGTAGCCCGTAGCTACTTGGGAGGCTGAGGCAGGGGGACTGCTTGAGCCCAGGAGTTGGAGGCTGCAATGAGCTATGATTTTGCAACTGCACTGCAGCCTGGGCAACAGAGGGAGACCCTATCTTAAAAATAATAATAAATTTTATATTACTGTACAATTGGAGGAAAATTTGTTTAAATGAAAAGCCTGAGGCTAATGTAGTAAAGGAGGGAAAACAATATGGCTTTTATTCTTACATCAAAGAAGTAAATGGTATTCACATTAGAAGCTACTGTATATTTTGTTAGAATAAGTTTGTGACGCATCTCTGAAACCATTTTCTGTGCTTCCTCAGGAATACAATAAGGATTAGTGATTTGGTTTTTTGTTTTCATATGTACTAAAACACAGGGTGATCTAGTACTTTTCATTCAGAAACTTTACAAATGCAACTTTGAGAAAATTTAACATACCGATCTTATCTAAAACAACACTGGATAAATGTTAATTCCTTTCCTTAGATTAAAAAAATTTTTTTCTGGCGGGGCACAGTGGCTCACGCCTGTAATCCCAGCACTTTGGGAGGCCGAGGTGGGTGGATCACCTGAAGTCAGGAGTTTAAGACAAGCCTGGCCAACATGGTGAAACCCCGTCTCTACTAAAAATATAAAAAATTAGCTGGTCATGATGGCGCATGCCTGTAATCCCAGCTACTCGGGAGGCTGAGGCAGGAGAATCGCTTGGACCTGGGAGGCAGGGTTGCAGTGAGCCAAGATGGCGCCACTGCCCTCCAGCCTGGGCAACAAGAGCGAAACTCCGTCTCAAAAAAAAAAAGAAATTTTCTTATTTTCTTTCCTCACTTCTACAAGCTTATTCCTTTGTAGTGATGATAAAGGAGTCAAGTTTAATAGTGGCAGGATATGTGTCAGACTAACACAAGAGGCCACATTATTTTTCATCTCAGTTTCAGACTGAATTGGGCAGTTGACCGAACCGGAAAGTGGCAGGAGTTGGAGTACCCCAGCCCCGCTTACCCTGCCTTTGCATGTGGGTCAGGGTATGTGATCTCCAAGGACATCGTCAGCTGGCTGGCAAGCAACTCGGGGAGGTTAAAGACCTATCAGGTAATTAAGAATTTCTTAGCTTGGCATGGTGGCTCTCGCCTATAATCACAGCACTTTGGGAGGCTAAGGCAGGTAGATCACTTGAGCCCAGGAATTCAAGACCAGCCTGGGTGACATAGCAAGACCCCATCTCTATAATAAAAAGTAAAATAAAAAATTAAGGATTTCCCACCTACGTATACACTCATCACACCAAGTTTCATCTCACTCAGCATTCCATCATGAAAAGCAGAACCCACTTACCTCAGGGAAAAGCACATTACTCTCTGTATAGGAATCACCTCTCAAAGGTTAAGGATGCACCCCATATCCCTCAAATCTTGCCTTTAAGTTCTATTCCTAAATCTTTTTTGAGCCTACTTATGTTTTCAGCTAGTATTTACAGGCGTAGTCCCTGGAGGCCGGGCACTGTGGCTCATGCCTGTAATCCTAGCACTTTGGGAGGCTGAGGCAGGCAGATCACTTGAGGTTAGGAGTTCGAAACCAGCCTAACATGGTAAAATCCCATCTCTACTAAAAATACAAAAAATGAGCCGGGTGTGGTGGCACACACCTGTATTCCCAACTACTTGGGAGGCTGAGGCAGGAGAATCATGTGAACCCGGAAGCAGAGGTTGCAGTGAGCTGAGATCGCACCACTGCATGCCAGCCTGGGCGACAGAGGGAGACTCGGTCTCACACACACAAAAAAAGTATAGTCCCTGGAGGAATAGAAAGATTTTAATTCCTAAGGAGGGAGCCCAAAGTGCTTCCTGGAAGCTTAAGGTACACGAGAAGGATGGGTCCTCTACTCGCGGTTTCATCTTATTACCTTGTGGTGGGGTTGCTTCATAGGCACTAACTTTGACTTTGTGTGAATCCATTTTTGCTATTTCATATTAGAATAATAAAGCAAAAAAGTAGAAAGGTGGTTTATGATGGGAGTGGGCATGGTTTTGACTTTACAAATAAAATAGCATTTAAAATTTTTACATTTAAACTTTATGGGCCATGTATAGGGTGAAGATGTAAGCATGGGCATCTGGATGGCAGCCATAGGACCTAAAAGATACCAGGTAAGTCTTTGGGGATGGCCTCAGGCTTCTTAAGAGTTGAGGAGGTGAGATTTCTATATACAGGTTGAGTGTCCTTTATCCAAAATGCCTGGGTTCAGAAGTATTGAGGATTTCAGATTTTTTTGGATTTTAGAATAATTGCATTATACTTACAAGTTTCACATCCCAAATCTGAAAACTGAAATGCTTCAGTGAGCATTTCCTTTGAGTGTCATGTTGGCTCTCAAAAAGTTTTGGGCTTGGCATAGTGGCACACGCCTGTAATCCCAACACTGGGAGGCCAAGGTGGGCATTATCACTTGAGCCCAGGAGTTCAAGACCAGCCTGGGCAACATGGCAAAACGCTCATCTCTACAAAAAGTACAAAAAAATTAGCTGGGCATGGCAGCGCCTGCCTGTGGTCCCAGCTACTGAGGAGGCTAAGGTAGGAGGATCAACTTGAGCATGGGAGGTCAAGGGTGCAGTGAGCTGTGAATGCACCACTGCACTCCCACCTGAGAATAGAGTGAGAGAGACTCTGTCTCAAAAAAAAAAAAGAAAGAAAGAAAAAGTTTTGGATTTTGGAGCATTTTAGATTTCAAATTTTCAGATTTGGAATGCTCAGCCTGTAATGTATATCACACCATGGGCAGAAAGAATGAGGATCTTCTACCATAATAGCTACGCTGTTGCTTTAATTCACAATAATCCAGCTAGGTTATTTCTCATACAGTATTTTTCTGAGTTTAAAGCAAAAGGTTATAAATGAAAGTTCCCCTACCTACAAAAAATTCAGTTTCCATAGATTTGATCAGAAATTATTTTCAGCTTTAAAACTTTAAATTATTTTCAGCTTTAAAACAACAGAAGGCTGGGCGTGGTGGCTCACACCTGTAATCCCAGCACTTTGGGAGGCTGAGGTGGGCGGATCACGAGGTCAGGAGATGGAGACCATCCTGGCTAACACGGTGAAACCCCATCTCTACTAAAAATACAAAAAAAATTAGCTAGGTGTAGTGTAGTGGCAGGCGCCAGGTGTAGTAGGCCCAGCTACTCGGGAGGCTGAAGCAGGAGAATGGCATGAACCCGGGAGGCGGAGCTTGCAGTGAGCCGAGATCATGCCACTGCACTCCAGCCTGGGCGACAGAGCGAGACTCCGTCTCAAAAAAAACAAAAAATAATGACAGAATCCACTGATTTGAGTGTGGCAGTCTAAGGATCCTTCAACCCTTCTGACCGATACAAAGGAGACACTGCATGAAATATAAGACATCATTTAAAACACACTATTGCTGAACCAGAAAACAAAAATGAATCTGCAGAGACCAAAATGGAAACTAGAGACCTGGGAAGAAACCAAGCACAAAGCTGACTTTCGCTTTAGAGATTTCTGTTGAGTTCTGGATTCTTGCAGCTTCCACTTTGGCCATGGAAGGTGCAGGGGACAGAAGGCACATGCAGTGTCTGTCAGTTAGAAGTCCAGCATAGAGCTGGGCCCCAGAGCAGCTCTCAGAAGTCAGCCCACATCTCTGTAGTCCACTTTGATAGTCCGATTCCTTTGTTGTACTTTCAGTCTCATCTTTGAATAGAATTATTTTTGTATCTGATAACTCTGGGATCTGTAGTCTTTGCTGGGTCTGATTCTGCAGTTTCCTGTTTCTACAGACTGTTGTTCATGGGACTTGTTTTCTGATGTGTTGAAGAGTTGTTTTTGTTTGTTTTTGTTTTTTGTTTTTGTGACCGTGTTGTCTTTGGAAACTGAGTCCTTATTTAAAATGCATTCCTACAGAGAGGATTTACATTTTTTTCTACCATGCACTAGGAAAACTACCATCTATGAATACTTCAGATTTTTGACTTGGAACTGTTGGGCTTACACAGACTGACTACCAGCCCCAGACCTACCTAAGTGCAAGCTGTGGGTAGGCGCTCAGGGGAGAGAGACTCCTTTCCATCCCACTGAGGGGCGAGACTGAGACAGACAAGCCGAGTTTGTTTTCTTATATACCCCCTGAGGCTGTGGCCCCTCAGAGATCCTAGCTCTGTGTCAGTCTCCCATTATTCTCCTGTCCCTGGGCTTGGCCTTTCATAACCCAAGGATCAGCAGCCGCCTTCAGGGCACATGCTGACTCAGCACTTTCTCCTACCCGTTTCTTCTTCATGGAGTTCTGCCATGCTTTATAAAGGTGTTTCATTTTGCCCAACATTTTTGTGTTGTCAAAACATTGAGTTTCTCTCTGTGTTCTGCTATATTGCTGAAAACAGAAGCCAATTCATGTAGCTAGGAAATAGTCTAGTGGTTAAGAACTTGAGCTTAGGAGTCTTTAATCCCTCCTCTTCATTTACCAGCCCTGTGACCTTGAACAAGTTACTTAACTCTTAGTTTGTTCCTCAGTTGTAAGAGGGAAATAGCTCCTACCTCACAGCGTTACTGTGAGAATTGAGTGAAATATTTACAAAGTGCTTGGGTAGAGTCCCCACAATATTGTAAGCATTCCATCAGAATAATAGCTGTTATTAATACTGCCATAGACACACCTTTAATAGCAAACACGAAACTCACTTGTGGTTTCTAAAATCATTCATTACAGAATTGCATTTGTTGACTAACTCTTCATCCACACATTGCCTTGTTTCTGTATTCCATAGCCACAGGACTGTGGGACCTGGTGTTTTCCCCAATCAGGAGGTGCCACCCCCAAACCTCACCAGTTGGTCCACACATGGAGTTATCCTTGAAGTAATTTCAGCATCATTCGAATAGATAAAAACTGTCTACGTGCAGACTTTCTGACGCTCTTAAAACAGTTTCACCACTCTCAGATCGGCTTTGGTTGTTTTTCAACAGGACAGCCTGTGGCTGTGTGAGAAGACCTGTGAGACAGGAATGCTGTCTTCTCCTCAGTATTCTCCATGGGAACTGACAGAACTGTGGAAACTGAAGGAACGGTGCGGTGATCCTTGTCGGTGTGAAGCAAGATAACAGGGACTTGAATTAGCAGCATCTAAAATCAGGGCAGGCAAACGATAATCTGAGTGCAAGTCTGAGGTGTCCCAGGGTTTAGCAGTAGACTATATGATCTTTCAAGAGAGTTCCAGACCGGCACTTTCACCCAGAACCAATGCGGTGTTTCTTAATGTTTGCACAAATTTTCTTAAAAATCAACTGGTACTGTAGCATAAGAAAAGTTTATATATTGGAAGATTATCAGAAAAATACCAAGTTATTTTATAAAAAAAAAAATTTCTAAATCCTGATGCATTGTGGCTAATTAGTAATCACCATTACCTGTAATTTTTGGTTAAAACTTGGCCCAGTTCAGAATCTGCAGTAGTAACTGAGAGTTTGAATTTCAACCTGGATTGCAGGATAGCTCTGTAGAGTTTAATGAGGATAATTATCAGACAAAAAGAACTCACAGGAATGCTGTGTCATCATGTGATCACATATTTGAGCAGTGGTCACTTATACCAAAGTTTGGGGTTTCTGGAAATAACGTCAGATTTTGTGGATCTCTGAAGTGGGCAACTTGAACTTGAAGAGGAACCAGTATGATTCTCAGTTCTGAACCTTGGTTTTAAAGAAGTCCATTTATACGGTAGACTAATATCCAAGTTTTCTTTCTGCCATCTAACCTAAATCCTGAAGGTCACAGCTTCGTACTCATAGTTTTTAAACGCTAAATTTTTGTGAGTATGAATAAAAGCAAATACCTCTCAGGGTTTTAGTGGCATCGGGAAGGATATTTCTAAATTGTTGACAGTTTGAAAGAATTAGTTTTGCTTTCCTCCTATCATTGCCTAAAGTTTACCTAATATGAGTACATTTCAATCAGAGCTGGTTATCTTCTACGCAAGAAGATACACTCAGCTTAGGTATAATTGTAGGGAAAAGCATGTGATTAATTTAAGTACTCTTAGAAAATAGTGCAACTGAGAAGACAGATAATAGCATATTGTTATACACAGTAGAGGATGTGTCTCCCCAAGTTTAAGGGACATTTCCCAAAATGACCAGCCAAATCGTTTTAGTAACCCTTTAAAATAGTAGTATCAATAGAGAATTCCATTAAAACTAGTCTTATGACAGACATTAACTGTGTTCAGATTTTATTAGGCTAGCTAGTTTCTATTTAATATTTAAATCTTATCATGAAATGCAGTGATGAACTGTAAAAATAAATATGAAATACGATCAGAAAATTGTTAGTAGGTTCAAAGCCTTTATTACTGCTATTATGTATAAGCCTAGAAATGGTCGCTTCCCAACAAAAACTACATCAGTGGTGAAAATACATCCCTTGTTATCCTTAGGGCAAGTTGTAAACCCCTTTGTTTTTGATAGAATTGTTCCAGTGGATCATTTATTTCCGATGAACCCCAGACATGATAAGCAGTGTAGTCTCTAAATTTTATTAGTTGGTTGTTACCATCGCACTAATAGACAATCTTCATTTTCCACAGAATAAAAACGTAATGACTGTAGGTCATTTTCCAGCTTGATTTCTATGCCCGGCTCCTAAAATTAGAAGGAAGGTAGGGAAGGATGTGATTAAGACAGATCTGATAAAGCATGTTACACATACTCTATCCCACCCCATCCCCAGGCAGTAGCTTACCCTTAAAATCAAACAGATCTATGGTCTCCATTTAGAATCAAACTGTTGCTATCTACAGACAGTTTAATGTCATCATGAGGACCAAGCTTGACTTTTGTTTTTTCCTGGGCAACTTACTTTGGGACTTTCATAGGACAACAGAAGGTCTGACACAGGAACTTTGAGAAGACGTGACAGCCATCCCTTCACCTTTTGAATTGTCATGGAGCCTATCAAAAGACAAGAAAAGTCCATTCGTTCTCTCAAATGACACTTACTTGTAAAACTAGCTCATGTGATGAGACCACAGTATCATTGCAATGATAGCTGTATCTGTCTTTTTTTTTTTTTTTTTTTTGGAGACCGTCTCGCTCTGTTGCCCAGGCTGGAGTGCAATGGTGCAATCTCGGCTCACTGCAACCTCCACTTCCCGGGTTCAAATGATATCTCCTGCCTCAGCCTCCCAAGTAGCTGGTGCCCGTCACCACACCCAGCTAACTTTGGTATTTTTAGTAGAGACGGGGTTTCACCATGTTGGCCAGGCTGGTCTCAAACTCCTGACCTCGTGATCCGCCCTGGCCTCCCAAAGTGCTGGGATTACAGGCGTGAGCCCAGGGCCTGGCCGTATCTGTCATTTTACCCAAGTCACTTTACCCAAGTAAGTAATTAGGGGAAAGCCTGAGTCTTTGTACCATCTGTTCATTTGGGGAACTGTGGGAAACGGAGCCAACGGACCTAAGTGCCCTTTGACAGTGAGTTTCATACCATTTCAGTAGTGTGTTTCTTTCTTAATCTGAATGAACCAGAATGATACTGTCAGCACAGAATAAAAATGGGAGTGAGTCATTAACGTTTTCTTTTTAAACCTTTGTGATGACTTCCTTATGAATTACTGAACAAACACTGGAATGGGACTCAGGTATCCTGAGGACATCTCTCAACTCTGGCCTTAGTTCCTCCTCTAAAATGAGGGTGTCGACTAAATGATCTACAAGGTCCGTTCCAGCGCCGCCATTCTGTAATTATGTCATGTGTAACTGTGTTAAACATACACAGGTGACTGCCAGGCATGGGAATGTAACTTCCGAGTCAATGCTTTGGCTTGTTCAGAATACACTATGAACTTCTTTCCAAAGATGGGTTGTGGTAAATAGTGGATATTTTGATTATGAGAAACAGAGTTTCCTTGAAGCTTTAGCTGGAGATACAGCAATAGTGTGGTGTTCTACAAATATCACAGTGTATTCAAACATATTTTTCTATCAAAAATCATTTTTGTAAAAGCTGTGTGTTTTTATGCAACTTGTGATAATAAATGTTATCTTTATTTTAGAATAAAAACTGGCCTTTTTGTATGTATTGAATACAGTTAATAGAATGTATAATTTTAATTAACAAAATTTGCTCTTTCATGTGTGAATATGTGATAGTCTAGTCCTTTCAAAAGATTTAGATGGACTGGCTTTCATTGTTGGAGCCTGCTTAGAGAAGGGGTTAACTGCTGCACACCAGTGGGAAATGACATCCTCCTAACACATGACAGAAACAGAAAGTTTGGTCATAAAACAATTCTAATAAGAAATCCGCCTGGCCTGCTCACACCTGTAACCCCAGCACTTTGGGAGGCAGAGGGATCAGAGCCCAGGAATTCGAGACCAGCCTGGGCAACATGAGGACACCCCATCTCTACAAAAAATAAAAAATTAGCCAAGCATAACAATGTACACCTCTAGTCCCAGCTACTTGGGAGGATCACTGGAGCCCAGGAGGTCAAGGCTACAGTGAGCCATGATCGCGCCACTGTACTCCATCCAGCCTGGGTAACAAAGTGAGCCCTGTCTCAAAAAAAATCTGCCTACTCATAACGGTTCTATAGAAGAAAATAGCAATTTGTATGTAATAAATAGCATTACCATTCTTAATATACTAACATGACTGTCTTAGCATTCAGAAAATATGGAAATAGCTAATTATTTCTTTTTACTGCCTATGACCAATGTTAAAAATTTGAGAAGTTTACCTCTAGGCCTTTTTTTCTATGTTCATATAAGGATGTATAGGTTTTAAGCCAGGCGCAGTGGCTCACGCCTGTAATCCCAACACTTTGGGAGGCTGAGGTGGGCAGATCACCTGAGGTCAGGAGTTTGAGACCAGCCTGGCCAACATGGAGAAACCCTGTCTCTACTAAAAATACAAAAATTAGCCGGGCGTGGTGGCGGGTGCCTGTTAACCCAGCTACTTGGGAAGCTGAGGCAGGGAGCGTTGCTTGAACCCGGAAGGCAGAGTTTGCAGTGAGCCAAGATCATGCCACTGCACTCTAGCTTGGGTGACAGAATGAGACTCCGTCTCCAAAAAAAAAAAAAAAAAAAAGGATGTATAGGTTTTATAATATATTAACCTACTACATTTGTATTTCTTTATGACATGATGGTACAGCTTTTCATGCCAATTCCATGCCATGTCCTCTAGACATACACTGCCCAATATGCAGCCACATGTGGTACTGAGCACCTGGAATGCAGCGAGTATGACTGAAGAACTGAATTTTATTTTAATGAATTTAAATAGCCACATGTGGTTATTGCAGTCACAGTGGACAGCGCAGCTCTAGACCTGCTTCATTCTCCTCAGTGACACATGTGCCTTGTGTGCTGTGTGGTTCTACCAGAGCTTATTCACCATTCCCCCACTGGCAAGTATTTAGATTCTTCTTATCTTCACCATCACAAATGCTGCAAGACACAATGCTTGGTCAGAGCATACGTGTATTTTTAACTTTGTACAGTAATTCCCACATGACTTTACAAAAAGGGTATACTGCTTTTTCATGCCAGCATTATTTTAATTTTGCTAATCTAATGGATTAAAAAAATGGTATTGCTTTTTTTTTTTTCTCATTTTAGACAGGGTCTCACTCTGTCACCCAGGCCAGATTGCAGTGGCTCAATCACAGCTCACTGTGGCCTCAACTTCCCGGGCTCAAGCCATCCTCCCACCTCAGCTGCCCAAGTAGCTGGGACTACAGGCTTGCACCACCACACCCAGCTAATTTTTGTATTTATTTATTTTTGTAGAGATGGGGTTTCACCATGTTGCTCAGGTTGGTCTCGAACTCCTGGGCTCAAGCAATTTGCCCACCTTGGCCTCCCAAAGTGCCAGGATTACAGGTGTGAGCCACCATGCCTGGCTATTACTTTTCTTTTTAGAAGACGTTTACCTATGGTAGTGGTTAAATATTCGCAGCATGTGGCATAAGAATTAGTATTAAGAACCTTTGTATGAATGAGTGAGTGAGTGCACATTTGAGGAACAGAAAAGCAAATTAAAAAGGGGGAAAAAAGAACCCTCACAATCTGCTGGCTTACTGCTGAGTTTATAGAATACAGGACTCAGACTCTGAATAGTTGAAAATAGTAATTCTTACATATAATTTCTATGGATAGTCGAATCTCTGCAGCTGTACCCGAAGATTAATAAAAACAGCATGAATGCAGTGGGTGTTCCCAAAATGGCTAACTGAATCTCATAAGACCTGGGATACCAGTCAGGTGTACAGTGGGGAAGTAGAGAAGGGTAAGGTGGCACTGTCACCCCCAGCCAAGGGCTGCATTCAGGCATATGCCCAGATGACAGGACTTGACAGGTCTACCTCAGTGCCTTCCAGAGGAAGACTGCAGAGGAAAGCTTAACGAAGCAGGTCTGATGACAATATTCTTGAGCAAATACTCCATAGTGGTGACATTCCCATTAATTGATTTGACGTATCTGCAAAGGCAAAAGGAAACACGCAAAGACATCGAAGGCCAAAAACACAGAAAGTCCTGGCCCTCCAGGCACGGTGGCTCACACCTATAATCCCAGCACTTTGGGAGGTGATGATAGGAGAACAGCTTGAGCTCAGGAGTTTGAGGCCAGCCTTAACAACATCGCGAGGCTTCATCTCTACTAAAAATCAAAAAAATAGCAGGGTGTGGTGGTTCGTGCCTATAGTCCCAGCTACTCAGGAGGCGGAGGTGGGAGGATCACTTGATGATCAAGGTGATGGAGCCTGCAGTGAGCCGAGATGGCACCACTGCACTCCAGCCTGAGTGACAACCAGACCCCGTCTGGAAAACGATAAAAAAATAAAACAGTCCTGGCCCTCTTTGACTAGTCTGTGTTCACCAGGGCCTTTACTGGCAGTATTTAAGTTTGAAAACAGAATAATGAAGGGGGAAATCACTAATTCTAATCCATTATATAGCAGTAGCCAAATTACGTATTACAGGAGTAGAAACTAGATTGTGAATAAATAAAAATGGAGACGTTCTGGTAAATTAACACTAAATGGATGGTTATCAATCAGAAAGCTACTTCTCTGAACACAACTAAAGCCTTCTTTATATAAGCAACACCATGATAAGCTTGCTTTATCTGATAGAAACTAATTTAAAAATCAATGGGAATTTACTGCACTGACAGGCAAACAAACCCAGTGTACTAGAGTCATTAAGCTGATGTGTATTTCATTTATTTAAATCCTCACTGCTCTAAATTTACCGTTTATATTTTAGCAGTTAGCTATGAGTCAAGTTTAATCTTGAGAATTCACAGTATCATGGCAAACTCAAAAATAGACTATAATTTCATTTTTATTTTGAGTGAAAGTTTAAGGTAAGTTATGTTGATCTAATTTATTGACACAAGCATATTTGTTTTCCAAATAAAAGTAATTCAGTTCCAGTAGCACATTTTTTTTTTTTTTAAGTTCTAAGGTAGTTTTCCCAAAACCATTTCAGGGTGTCCATTAAAAGAGCATCTACAGATTGTTTTTGCAGGGACTCCTGATCCGTCAGGAGCAGAAGTAGAAAGTAAGCAAAGTCACAAACCTCCCATAAGAATTCAGCTCCTCTCTTATGAAGGGATGAGAAGCAGACCCCAAACCCAGTGTCACAGTCTCCCTGGAAACAGCAACAGGCTTGGGGAATGCTTCTGAAAGTCTATGCCATTCAAGATCTCAGGCTTTTGGTTAAAAATACAATTTAGGCCAACTGCAGTGGCTCATGCCTATAACCCCATCACTTTGGGAGGCTGAGGCAGGCGGATGGCTTTGAGCTCAGGAATTCGAGACCAGCCTGGGCAACGTGGCGAAACCCATCTCTACAAAAAATACAAAAATTAGCCGGGCGTTGGTGGCTCGCACCTGTAGTCCCAGCTACATGGAGGCCGAGGCTGGAGAAATGCTTGAGCCTAGGAAGCAGAGGCTGCTGTGGGCTGAGATGGTGCCACTGCACTCCAACCTGGGTGACAGAGGCCCTGTCTCAAAATAAAATTGTGTGTGTGTGTGTGTGTGTTTGTGTGTGTAATTATATGCAGGGGCTTCCAATTTTAACAAAACTGCTTTCAGCTGATAAAGTTATGGGAGACCTGAACTTTTGGGGGCATGGGGGAGTGACATTAGCATGATTGACTGTATTTTAGAATATAAAAGACTAATGAAAACCTCTAAGCTCTGAGGTCCACACTTTGAGACATGAGTTAAAGGTTTTAATTTTAGCTGACTCATACCTAGGCCGATGATTCAGAGTTTAAGGAAAAGATAGGCTCATTTTTCTTACCCGGCAGTTGTTTCTCTAGGACTTTCTGATCAAGTTGATCAGGGTATTTTATCTTCAGTGCTTTAAGAGAAACGAAGAAAAAGACTAATTGATATCTACTATTATATGGATTTAAATTATCCACACACATCAACAGATGGCCAAATGATAGAGCTATGCAGTGCAAACTGGCAGGTCTAATCAATGTTTAAAATCCTTCCATGAATTGCTAACAACAACAAAAATAGCTGGACACCACTTTCCCTTTTCCCTGCTTAGTGCTTCTTTCCTGACAGCTTGGACAGGTTTTCAAGTCATAAATTCACAAATCACAATTTGGTTCACAACTCCATTACCTCCCACATTTGTAACACTATTAAATGAGTTTAAAACATAGGAGTTGCAAAAATGTATAAGAATTTAGATATGTTTTAAAGAATTCATTTCTTTGGGTGTGGTGGCTCACGCCTCTAATCCCAGCATTTTGGGAGGCCAAGGCAGGTGGATCTCCTGAGGTCAGGAGTTCGAGACCAGCCTGGACAACATGGTTAAACCCCGTCTCTACTAAAAATACAAAATGAGCTGGGCATGGTGGCGCATGCCTGTAATCCCAGCTACCTGGGAGGCTGAGGCAGGAGAATCACTTGAACCCGGGAGGTGGAGGCTGCCATGAGCTGAGATCGTGCCACTGCACTCCAGTCTGGCAACAAGAGCAAAACTCCATCTCAATTTAAAAAAAAAGAAAGTTAGCTGGGCGTGGTGGTGTATGCCCATAGTCCCAGTTACTCCAGAGGCTGAGGCGGGAGAATCACTTAGAACCTGGGAGGCAGAGGTTGCAATGAGCTGAGATCACGCCACTGCACTCCAGCCTGGGGGACAGAGGGAGACTGTCTCAGAAAAAAAAAAAAAAAAAAAAAGACTTCATTTAAAACTCAAAGCATTTACTTAAGTACTTAAGAGATACACACTTAAAAGAAACACACTATCTGTTTCGGCACCTAAGGACTCAAATACAAATAAACTATTTGAATCTGAGCGTCTTACTTAGTAGCTGGTTTTTGAGCATAAATGGTTGTTGTGTTTTGAGTTCCCAATCTTCAGGTGCACCATATTCTGTTTAAGAAATCAAAAGAGATGAATGATAAACCAAAGGCCACTATAAGAGAAGAAAAAAAAAAAAAAGCATAGGTAAGTATCCAGACAGCCTGTGCCTTTCCCAGGACACATGGAGCTGCCTTTATTCAGTGTGATTTTTAGGAGTAATAGACAACAACCACTCCTGAGGGCAGAATCGTCTGTCTACCCAGAGCTGCAGACTCTGTAACTTACCTGGCTCATTGTTAATGACCAGTGAAACTCAACAGAAGACAATAAATGAAAAGCAACGTGTTTACACGTGTATTAACATCATTGTTCCTTAGGTGTCCTCACTCAAACTAGCAAGAGAAGACTGCCCTCAAATACTTCAAATGTTTTCCCCAAGTGTCACCTTTGGTAACAGTTCTTTCTGCGCTGAGAGAAACCTGGTGCCACCTGAGACACAATCCACAAGACACCTTCCCCAAGTTTCAACCAGACCGTGCAGTGCCAGGCTGGGCGCTCAGTACCACACTGCAAACCAGTTCCTCGGCCGGGACCACGGCCTCCATAGAAGAGGAAAGCAGAACTTTTTTCCTGCTCTACGCCAAACAGTGACAGAATTTCTCTAAATCCCCCCTGTATCTGTGCTTTTGTCTTCTAGCATTCTGAGCAGTGAATACTCAACAATACCTGGCCAGCTGCTTCAGAATCTTCCCTTGCCCACCCCCAAGTGATTTAGAATTCAAGGAGTGGAGTGTGGCCAGGAAATTGGGCCGGCTAATGGAGTCATTTGAAAGTGATTCCTCCAGGCTGCTTTTCTTCCTTAAAGACACTGTTCAAGCCTAAAGCATTTATGCAGTGAGCTTCTTGCATTAAGAAATATAGAAAAGGAAAATCACATAAAAGCGAAATGTGGAATAATAATGAAGGCAAAACAAAATGGAAAGTACATCAGGGACAAAGACTCATGAATTCTTAGCTTCAAAGCCTGAAGAACCAGGCTGGAGGATTTAACGAACCACTGTGCATGCCAAGTGCCAGCCTTGGTAGTGAGCCCTGGGGATGAGAGCTTACTGCAGAACTACACTCTCATGCGAACTTTCCTGTTCACTAGAACTACCTGTGGGGCTATAAAAAAAACGATGCCGGCCGGGTGCAGTGGCTCTCGCCTGTAATCCCAGCACTTTGGGAGGCCAAGGCGGGCAGATCACCTGAGCTGAGGAGTTTCTGAGACCAGCCTGGCCAACCTGATGAAACCCCATCTCTACTAAAAATACAAAAAAATTAGCCAGGCATCGTAGCAGACGCCTGTAATCCCAGCTCCTCAGGAGGCTGAAGCAGGAGAATCACTTAAACCCAGCAGGTAGAGGTTGCAGTGAGCCGAGATCGCGCCATTTCACTCCAGTCTGGACAACAGGAGTGAAAATGCCTCAAAAAAAAAAAAAAAAAAAAAAAATAGGGATGCCTCAGAGATAAACTGGAGTGCTTCCTACCCTTTCTACAGTGGAGCATGGTGCACCACCTGAAACCTAGTGAACATGTGCAAAGAGAAGAACCTATATTTAAGAAGTGCTTTCCTGGCCAGGCGCGGTGGCTCACCCCTGTAATCCCAGTGCTTAGGGAGGCCGAAGTGGGCGGATCACGAGGTCAGGAGATCGAGACCATCCTGGCTAACATGGTGAAACCCCATCTCTACTAAAAATACAAAAAATTAGCTGGGTGTGGTGGTGGGTGCCTGTAGTCCCAGCTACTCGGGAGGCTGAGGCAGGAGAATGGCGTGAACCCAGGAGGTGGAGCTTGCAGTGAGCCAAGATCATGCCACTACACTCCAGCCTGGGCGACAGAGCGAGCCTCCGTCTCAAAAAAAAAAAAAGAAGAAGTGCTTTCCCGGCCGGGCGTGGTGGCTCATGCCTGTAATCCCAGCACTTTGGGAGGCTGAGGCAGGCAGATCACAAAGCCAGGAGTTCAAGGCCAGCCTGGCTAGCATGATGAAGACCCATCTCTACTAAAAATACAAAAAAAAATTAGCCAGGCATGGTAGCGCATGCCTGTAATCCCAGCTTCTCAGGAGGCTGAGGCAGGATAATTGCTTGAACCTGGGAGGCCGAGGTTGCAGTGAGCCAATACTGCACCACTGCACTCCAGCCTGGGCAACAGAGCGAAACTCCGTCTCAAAAAAATATATACAAAAATTAGGCATAGTGGTGCGCACCTGTAGTCCCAGCTACTCTGGAAGCTGAGGCAGGAGAATCACTTGAACCCAGGAGGTGGAGGTTGCAATGAGCAGAGATTGTGCCACTGCATTCCAGCCTGGGTGACAGAGCAAGACCCTGTCTCAAGAAAAGAAAAAAAAAAGAAAAAGAAGTGCTTTCCTGCCGGGCATGGTGTCTCACACCTATAATCCCAGCACTTGGAGAAGCTGAGGTGGGTGGATCACTTGAGGTCAGGAGTTCGAGACCAGCCTGGCCAATATGGTGAAACCCCATCTCTACTAACAATACAAAAATTAGCTGGGCGTGGTGGCGGGCGCCTCTAATCCCAGCTACGCGGGAGGCTAAGACAGGAGAATAACTTGAACCCGGGAGGCAGAGGTTGCAGTGAGATCACTCCGCCTGGGCGACAGAGCAAGACTCCATCTCTTAAAAATAAAAAAATTGCGTTCCCTTCCCCAAATGCAACTCTCTCCGTTTCAGGAACATACACAGTCTCCCAGGTTCCTCCTGCTGAGAGACACTGCTCTTGCCCTGCTGCCCTCGCCCCAGGAAAGTACCTATAGTCCATTCAGATGAACAGAAAAAGCCCAGGAAAGGAAGGGCAAAAGCAACACTGAGAACCTCTTTTGATACCCAAGGGAACACTCTGTTCCAGCGGGAAATCCGCCACCTGCAGGCCACCAGCGTATACGCACGTACTCAGGCAGAGGAACTGGTATCTAGGATGGGCTCTCAGGAATTCTTCGCTGAGTCTGTTTTTGTCCGGATCCTGATGTCCACCAGCCTGTTTCCACTCATTTCCAAAAGCTTTTCGATAGTCAAGCTCAGCTGTCCGCCTCTCCTTGGGGAGAATCTATGTTGGTGTGACATAAAAACAAATCTGTTAGAAAGACTTTTTCTAACAGGTCCTTTGCGTTTTGCACTTTGTCCTTCCTCCACAGCACATGCAGAGAATAATCAAATTGAGAGGGACAAGCTATAGTTTTCACTCTTCTTTTTAACACTGACAGAACTCAGGGGTTTATTAGAAAAGAAAAAAGAATTTGTTTTACACTTTTTTTAAAAATTTGAGATGGAGTCTCGCTCTGTCGCCCAGGCTACGGTACAGTGGTATGATCTCAGCTCACTGCAACTTCCGCCTCCCAGGTTCACGTGATTCTCCTGCCTCAGCCTCTGGAGTAGCTGGGATTACCGGTGCATGCCACTATGCCCAGCTAATTTTTTTGTATTTTTAGTAGAGACGGGGTTTCACCGTGTTAGCCAGATGGTCTCGGTCTCCTGATCTCGTGATCCACCAACCATGGCCTCCCAAAGTGCTGGGATTACAGGCCTGAGCCACCATGCCTGGCCTACGCTTTTAATTCATGAGAGTACTTGCACGTAGGCCAGTTTCAGGACTATGCCAGGTACCTTGGGTCACCTCCTCGAGGTCTGCCTGGAGGCGCCTGCCCTGGTGGAGCTGACCGACTCCTAGTGAATGCACAAAAGTGCTGGCAAGGACAAGGCATGGGCTTCCCACTTTTATGGGGAAGAGTAGCTGAGAAGGAGAAGAGAAAGCAGCTCTGTGGTTCGGTTCTTTCTGCCTACATTCCCTGAAAACATGGAGAAGCTGCCTGGGATTCCTCAAACGACAGCGCACTGCTGTCGCTGCTCTCTCCTGAGGAGCTGGAAAAGAACTGTTATTATGAAACTGCACAAGGCTAATCTTTTACCATTCCGAGGAAAGCTACATCTCACCTCCTTTACAATATTCAAAACCAATTTCTTTTTACTTTTTTTTTAAAATTAAGACAGGGTCTCACTCCATTGCCCAGGCTGGAGTGCAGTGGCATGTTCATGGCTCACTGCAGCCTTGGCCTCCCGGGCTCAGGTGATTCTTCCACCCCAGCCTCCTGAGCAGCTGGGACTACAGGCACTTACAGGCGTGTAACACCACGCAGCGAATTTTTGTATTTTTTGTTGAGATGGGGTTTCACCAGGTTGCTCAGGCTGGTCTCGAACTCCTGGACTCCAATGATCAGCCTGCCTCAGCCTCCCAAAGTGCTGGGATTACAGGCATGAGCCATGGCGCGTGGCCTAAAATCATTTATTTTCTAGTCTAAAAAATAGCTAGTCACGACGCCAGTGCTCACCTCACATTTGTTCAGGGTCTTCAGCTGGCCAATGCTGGCAATAATGAGCTGCCGCGTCATGTTTGCTTCTTTGTCCTCCTTGGTCAGGGGGTTTCTTAGGCAGGACAAAGCCCGTAGACTTGGTAACTTGTCTAGCTCATTGAAAAATGACCACTGAAACACAGCAAAAGGAAATAAATGAAAAGCAGTATGTTTCCTGCTACTTTTGCAGAAGTTTGAACCAGCGACAGGAAAGCCAGTCCCTACTTCTAATCTGAGGCAGGGAATTTCATCATGCACCAAGCAACCCCCTCTAGAAAGACCACATACTTTCACTCTTTTTTTTGAGACGGAGTTTCGCTCGTTTCCCAAGCTGGAGTGCAATGGTGCAATCTTGGCTTATCGCAGCCTCTGCCTCCGAGTTCAGGCGATTCTCCTGCCTCAGCCTCCCAAGTAGCTGGGATTACAGGCATGTGCCGCCATGCCCAGCTATTTTTTTTTTTTTTTTTTTTTTTTTTTTAGTAGAGATGGAGTTTCACCATGTTGGTCAGGCTGGTCTCGAACTCCCAACCTCAGGGGATCCGCCCGCCTCGGCCTCCCAAAGTGCTGGGAATATAGGCGTGAGCCACCACGCCCAGCCACTTTTACTCTATTAATGTGCCATTTGAGTGTGAAGTCCACTTAGGTGTGAAGTGAACTAATTTCTTTCTTAATATTTTTGGCTTCATATGAGGAGTTCCATGCTGAGGAGGCATTTCTCTTTTGATTTAGGTTTTTTTTTTTTACTTTTCGGTAGAAGGAACCTCCGAACTCTGCCATGACAATGGAAAGAGGCAACAGTGTGCTGGGCATACGCCGAAGCAGCTCTTACTTGTGATATCTGATTGTCATTTACTACAAGGTACTGCAAGGACGGGAACATGGAGGTTTTGCACCCTATAAAAAGAGGAATGAAGTTACACAGTAGAAGTGAAAGAAGTAGCTATAGTATGGGGGGGCAGGATGGAACTTTACTAATCTTATATACCAATTCCAGCATCCGGAAAATGTATAGAAGAGATTCCAACGTCAGAGAGGATTAATTGTTCTAACCTGAAATTCAAAATGTAAAATTTGATTACACAGAACAATCTAAAATGCTATGGGGTATCAACCAGACTCGGTTTGTAAATTTTTTTCTACACCCTAGGTTTTTAATCCCACGTAAAATACTTAGAAACCATGAAGTCCAACTTAGGACATGCAAAGTGAACTCTTTATCCTATATTCTAATGACGCTATAGTCACCTAATGGTTCTTGAGTACCTACTGCTACGTCAGGTGCTAAACGCATCTCAGAGGAAAGAGACACGGTCTACTGCCCGGAGTTTAACGAGTGAAGACTATCGGCATTATCGCCAGGGTCAAACTATTCATTCTTCCAATTATCTGGTACAGACATAGTCCACATTATACAGCGTTCACAAGTACATTTTCTAAGACTATCGGCATTATCGCCAGGGTCAAACTATTCATTCTTCCAATTATCTGGTACAGACATAGTCCACATTATACAGCGTTCACAAGTACATTTTCTAAATGAATTCAAATGAAAATTTTCCAAAGGGAATCACTCAATTTAGAAATTCCATCATTGTTACCACGTTTCTACTGAGAAAGCATACATAGTATATAAAAATTGCTTCACTAAGAATTGACTGAACACTATTGTATCAGGCATTTAGAGGCAAATTACCTGGGCAGGTGGGCTATCAGATACAGCTGATTTTCATCAATTAATTGATTAGAGGAAAGGTCTAATAACTTGACTGTCTGGAGAACATCTGTTGGCCTGTATGGAAAATAAAATTTTTTCACCGTGAATTTCTCTTTTGTTTTCAAAGATACAGCCTTAAAATGCCTGCATTTGATGCGATGGAGGGTTGGGGGTAAAAAGCAAGTGGATATGACTATAAAAGGGCAACCTGAGGGGTTTGGCAATGCACAAATTCCTGCCAGTGTCAATGTCCCACCTAGCCTGTGATCCTATTTCATAGTTTTGCAACTTGTTACCAATGGGGGAACCCGGGTCATGGGTACAAGTGATATCTGTGTATCATTTCTTATAAAACTTGATGTGAATCTATGATTATCTCAAAATTTAAAAATTTAATTTAAAAAACCTGCAGGCCAGGCACGGTGGCTCACGCCTGTAATCCCAGCACTTTGGCAGGCCGAGGTGGGCAGATCACCTGAGATCAGGAGTTCAAGACCAGCCTGGCCAACATGGTGAAACCCCGTCTCTACTAAAAATACAAAAATTAGCCAGGCATGGTGGGCCACGCCTGTAGGCTGAGGCAGGAGAATCACTTGAACCAGGGAGGCGGAGGTTGCAGTGAGCCGAGATGGCGCCACTGCACTCTAGCTGGGCAACAAGAATGAAACTCTATCGCGCAAAAAAAAAAAAAAACCTGCATTTGCCTACATAATGAAACCCTTCTGTACACGAAAATCTTTAAGATTCTGAATCCTTTAATTCAGAATCTGTTGTAAATTTTCTCCCACAATTAGGTTAATTTTACATAGTAATTTAATATTATTAATAAAAAAAAAGGGAGATGAGGCAACAATATATTTCAGAGAACAAGGTTTTACATGTACTTTGGTACAATGACCTGAAACAGATGATGCTAATGAAAAATACATTATTTAATCCTTACAGCATATCCTACAGAACTTCCATTTAGAAATAGCAAATTGGCTGGGCACAGTGGCTCACGAGGTCAGGGGTTCAAGACCAGCCTGGCCAAGATGGTGAAACCCCGTGTCTACTAAAAATAAAGAAAATTAGCCAGGCGTGGTGGCAGGCGCCTATAATCCCAGCTACTCGGGAGGCTGGGGCAGAAGAATCGCTTGAACTCAGGAGGCGGAGGTTACAGTGAGCCGTGATCACCACTGTACTCCAGCCTGGGCGACAGAGACTCCGTCTCAAAAAAAAAAAAAAAAAAGAAACAGCAAGCAGCAAGTTAATACACTGATGCAAAACTAAGATAACTCATGTCTTCACAAATACTTAATTCTGACGAGTTTCCTTTGATTAGAACCAATTAGTCAAATTCTAATTTGCGAAGGCAATGAATAATAAGCATTTTTCCTAATTCTTGTTTACAAATCCTTCTAAAAATTAAGGTGAGATATAATTGAGACCATTTGTTTACTCAGAATGATGACTAATGGGGATAGATGCATTTAAGTAAGCCCTAGTTACCTTTCGGAAATGACAATATTGTTAGACTCCAGGTAGAGTTCCTCCAGGCCCGGGCACCACGCGGCACACCACAGCACCTGGAAGAGAAACTCGGCTCAGGCTCAGGTGGCCTCTGTTGGCTGTTTCTTCCCGGGTGTTCACAGGAACCACCACAAGGATTCAGCTCAGTTACTGTTTCAGCAAACAAGTGCCTCACCGACAGTTCATAAGACTGTTTCAGGCCTGGAATGGTGGTGGGGGGTGATAAATAAAATGTTAAAGGAGTGCATTTTAATGCTGTGGGAGCACATACTGTGGGCACTCTGAGGCCTCGGAGGTAGGTGTCAATGCATGGTTTAGGTAAGGCAGCTACGAGGTGGAACAGGAGATACTAACTGCATGTATTAGTATTTGATAGAATTTGCTTAACCAAAAGAAGTAAATTGATGTTAAACACCTTTCCTCAATTCTAAATGCCAATCTGGGTTTGTAAAGGATATGCTAATTTTTCATATCCTTTCATAAATTTCTCAACAGTTATTTCTTCTTTCATTATTTTTTAATTATACATTTTTTTAAGTTTTCATAATATATTTACAACAAATATCCTACATCCATGATTCTCTCCAGTCAAAAGTTCTTTGAGGTCAGGCACAGTGGCTCATGCCTGTAATCCCAGCACTTTGGGAGGCCGAGGCAGGTGGATCACTTGAGGTCAGGAGGTGGAGACCAGCCTGCCCAACAGGATGAAAGCCCATTACTACTAAAAATACAAAAATGGCCGGGTATGGTGGCACACACCTGTAATCCCAGCACTTTGGGAGGCTGAGGCGGGCAGACTGCTTGAGGTCGGGAGTTTGAGACCAGCCTGGACAACATGGCGAAAACCCATCTCGACTAAAAATACAAAAAATTAGCCACGCATAGTGGTGCATGTCTGTGATCCCAGCTAATTGGGAGGCTGAGGCAGGAGAATCGTTTTGCCCAGGAGGCGGAGGTTGCAGTGAGTCAATATCACACCACTGCACTCCAGCCTGGGCAACAGAGCAAGACTCCATCTCAAAAACAAAATAGTTGAGATAACGCCCTTGGCCATGGCCAGAGAATGGAATCATCTGACTCATCCATCCTGCAAACTGTCCTGCAGATAGCACAGGTTTTAAACTAGCTGTTAAACCTGCCCGTGACCTTGTTGGCCTTGGCCACGTTCATCCACATGGATATATGGTCCTTGGCACTGATGACGCAGTTGCTGGTGGAACATTTCTGCCGCATGCACAGGTCCACGAACTTGCTGGCATCTTTCTGCATGTCAAGACTGTGCCTGCTGCTACCACACTGCACATGAGCCTAATTTTTTTTTACAAAAAAAAAACTTTTACAAAAAATTTTTTACAAAAAATTATTATATATTATATAATTATATATAATTATTACATAATTATATATAATAATATATATAGCATCTACAGGATCTCTCAATGTTGCCTAGGTGGGTCTTGAACTCCTGGCCTCAAGCAGTTCTCCTGCCTGGGCCTCCCAAAGTGCTGGCTGGAATTACAGGTGAGAGCCCCCATGCCCAGCCTCACCAACTATTTCTAAATTTTCTCACTGGAACTTTACTGTCATCTCTACCACCTGAATTTCTGTGTGCCCTTCCTAGTTTATTTGGAGGGTGAGGTGGGTCTTGCTCTGTCGCCCAGGATGGAGTGCAAAGGTGCAGTCCTAGCTCACGGCAGCCTCAAACTCCTGGGCTCAAGTGATCCTCCCACCTTAGCCTCCCAAAGTGCTGGGACTGCAGGTGTCAGCCCCAGTGCGTGGCCCCTTCTTGTCTTCCAGCTGCATCTACACTGGAGAGGGAGTAAGCGCCTCACAGAGGAGGGGCCCTAGGAAAGAGGCTCTGTGGGCATATTAAGGGCACAAGGGACCCACCTGTCTCTCACTGAGCAGCCTCTGTGGCACTTCCTGGGTGAACATAGCTGGGAATGTATTTCTACACCCTTGGTTTGAAAGTGGAATGCCCGAACTGGGTGCGGAGGCTCACTCCTGTAATCCCAGCACTTTGGGAGGCCGAGGCGGACAGATCATTTTAGGTCAGGAGTTCAAGACCATCCTGGCCAACATGGTGAAACCCCGTCCCTACTAAAAATACAAAAATAAGCTGGGCATGGTGGCAGGCGCCTGTAATCCCAGCTACTTGGGAGGCTGAGGCAGGAGAATCGCTTGAACCCGGGAGGCGGAGGTTGCAGTGAACCGAGATTGCGCCACTGCACTCCAGCTTGGGCAACAGAGCGAAGACTCTGTTTCAAGAAAAATAAATGAATAAAAATGAAAGTGGGCTGGGCACGGTGGCTCTGGCCTGTAATCACAGCCCTTTGGGAGGCCGAGGTGGGCAGATCACCTGAGGTCAGGAGTTCGAGACCAACCTGACCAACATGGAGAAACCCAGTCTCTACTAAAAATACAAAATTAGATGGGCCTGGTGGCGCATGCCTGTCATCCCAGCTACTCGGGAGGCTTGAGGCGGGAGAATCACTTGAACCTGGGTGGTGGAGGTTGCAGTGAGCCGAGATCGCGCCACTGCACTCCAGCCTGAGCAACAAGAGCAAAACTCCGTCTCAAAAAAAAAAAAAAAAAAAAAAAAAACAGACAGTGGCATGCTCTGGGTGTGTGAAGTCAGCACACCTCAGAGGAAGTTGTACTGCCAGACATAAGTCCCAAACGCTGCTGTGCCGAGGACCCACAAGTCTACTTTTGAGCCCAGCTGTATAAAATGAACAGCGGCTTCCAAAAGCCGAACTTCTAACAAGAAAAGGATGTGAGGACCTTTCTGCTGCTTGGCTTCTGTTCTAAAAAAAACTTACAGGAAAACTCAGGGAGCTATCAATAGCTAACACGACGCTCAGCACATCCTCGGTGCATACCGCAACGGAGCGCCACTGTTTATAAAGGCCCCAGAACAAGTCCAAGTGAGCTGAGAGAGGACACGGATTCCTAGATGCAAAACTCAACTACGATGCGCTTTTAACTCGTTTTTACAAGGCACTTTAAAGAATCTTGTTATCTATTAATAGATATTGGGATGATTTAAACGAAGCCACAGTTATACTTCAATTCCCTACTAAATCAAACATTTTAAATTGCTTATTAATGTGTAATAAACCAAAGAAATATGATTACCTCAGCCCACGTTATTCCTGTTTGATTGAGGACTAAAACCTTCAGTGCAGAAAACGTTCCAGTTAATGCTGAACCGGAGGGAAATTTTAGTTTATTTTCACTGTGTAGAAAAAGAAGATACAATATACTTATTTCTATACAGTAAACCCAACTGAAATAGTCGTTGAAAGCAACAACTTGGGTTTTAATCTAAGGGGTTTGATTTGTTTCAATCTTAAAATGGAAATCACTTTTTTAATGATTCAAGTGAATCAAGACTACCTAATTTTTAACATTTACAATTTACAACTTTTTGGGATCAGCTGTGTGAAGATGCTTTCACAGGATTAGGGCAGCCGTATGCGGCTGCAGGCTTCTTAAACCCGAAACTCAGGCGTTTGCAAGGTGAGCTTCCAGCTTCACAAGACATGGCTCTGGATAGTGCAAAGCAAAGTCCCGTTCTCCAGTCTTACTGATACACTGAATCGTGGGCTAGCATTTTGCTTCTCTAAACATAGAGTCTGCCCTTTGGCTAGGAGGATGGATGAAATTATGGCTAGGAGGATGGATGAAATTATTGTCCCTTAAATTCTTTCTCAAAACTCTATTCAATCCTGACAGTCACTTTGAAAGAAGATATATTAAAAAACACAAGCCCATATTTCCGAAGATGAGACACCATGGGTTGAGTTACCCCTATTTGCTCTATTTGGGAGCACAATTCATTCAGGCCTACCTGCTATACTGTACACTCACCTGTCTATGCAAAAATGGTTTAAGAATGAAAGGGGAAACCTGTGCCAGGCATGGAAGCTCACGCCTATAATCCCAGCACTTTGGGAGGCCAAGGCAGATGGATCACCTGAGGTCAGGAGTTCAAGACTAGCCTGGTCAACATGATGAAACCCTGTCTCTACTAAAAATACAAAAATTAGCCGGGCATGGTGGCAGGTGCCTCTAGTCCCAGCTACTTGGGAGGCTGAGGAAGGAGAATCACTTGAACCTGGGAGGCGAAGGGTGCAGTGAGCCGAGATCCTACCACTGCACTCCAGCCTGGGCAACAAAAAAAAAAAAAAAAAAAAAAAAAAGGAGGAAGCCTGGCTAAACCCTTGGAAAGTTAGGTTCTGAGATTAAAATAAATCAAATACTCAGGAAGGCCTGGAAAACTGTGACATTAGTAAAATAGTTAGATTAACGAAAAATCCTTATCAAAACAGAATTAAACAGTATCCCAATGAAATTACTCATTCCTACAGCAATTAAATGCTAGAAGGTTTCAAATTTCAAATAAACAAGCACTTTTAATAATATCACCTCTCCTCTCCTACTCCACAATTAAATATCACCTCCCACAACCTTCCATCTTTATGGTCAGGCTAAAAAGAAATAAGATCTTGCAGTTCAATGTCAATCTAACTCATCCCCCACCTGATAAAAGTTAAAACACATTCCTTATTCATGAATCACCCATGTGACTGTTTGCAAGGCTATAATAATCGATGTGCCCTTAAAGATTAAAGTGTCCTTACAGAGGCGGGACGTGGTGGCTCACACCTATAATTCCAGCACTTTGGGAGGCCGAGACAGGTGGAAAACCTGAGGTCAGGAGTTCAAGATCAGCCTGGCCAACATGGCGAAACCCTGCTTCTACTAAAAATACAAAAAGTAGCCGGCAGTGGTGGTGGGCACCGATAGTCCCAGCTACTCAGGAGGGTGAAGTAGGAGAATCCCTTGAACCCAGGAAGGGGAGGTTGCAGTGAGCCGAGATTGCACCATTGCACTCCAGCCTGGGCAACAAGGGTGAGACTCCATCTCAAAAATACATGTCTGCAGCTCCATTTCACAGGCGGCTTGTGTTAGAAAGGAAAATAATTTGGGGCTGCTCTTCATTAAAAGGAAAACCTTACTGAGGACTTCTATACCCTCACTATCAGCCTGAGTAATTTCTTCTTAACTCCTGCATCATCAGGTGGCAGCCTTAATCTTTCTGCCTCAGAGATGCTGTGAGGGAGCAAGGAGATGACTTTTATTGTTCATGAAAATTCGGCAACCAAGAGTTCATACCTGAGATTAAGGACTTCCAGGTGTCTGAGCTGATCAGCAATGTGGATCACTTCATCCCATGATGACAACAGGTTTTTTGACAAATCTACCCTTCTAATATCTAAAAGCACATGTTAAGAAACAGTAATTTCAAAAGATTCACAAAAGACATAAAAGTAGTTACTCTTATTTCCTCAGCATGAGTGCTTTAACCTTTCATTTTATACCCTCTAGTTAACTTGAAATTTTTTCAGGAGTACATAATACTTTTTTTTTTTTTTTTGAGGCA
The DNA here is from genome assembly GCF_003255815.1 of Theropithecus gelada. NCBI lineage: Eukaryota > Metazoa > Chordata > Mammalia > Primates > Cercopithecidae > Theropithecus > Theropithecus gelada. Next base: position 209,195,752 of record NC_037668.1, on the reverse strand, counting down.
GAGTCTCGCTCTGTCACCCAGGCTAGAGTGCAGTGGCCGGATCTCGGCTCATTGCAAGCTCCGCCTCCCGGGTTTACGCCATTCTCCTGCCTCAGCCTCCCGAGTAGCTGGGACTACAGGAGCTCGCCACCTCGCCCGGCTAGTTTTTTGTATATTTTTTAGTAGAGACGGGGTTTCACTGTGTTAGCCAGGATGGTCTCGATCTCCTGACCTCATGATCCGCCCGTCTCGGCCTCCCAAAGTGCTGGGATTACAGGCTTGAGCCACCGCGCCCGGCCATAATACTTTTAAGTTATCCAAAACTTCACTGAGAAACTAAAAAGTTCATTATCCGGCCAGGCGCGATGGCTCACGCCTGTAATCCCAGCACTTTGGGATGCCAAGGTCGGGGGATCACTTGAGGTCAGGAGTTCAAGACCAGCCTGGCCCACATGGCAAAACCCTGTCTCTACTAAAAATACAGAAATTAACCAGGTGTGGTGGCATGTGCTTGTAATTCCAGCTACTCAGGAGGTTGAGGCACGAGAATCTCTAGAGCCGGGGAGGCGGAGGTTGCAGGGAGTGGAGATTGCACCACTGCACTCCAGCCTGGATGACGGAGTGAGACTGTCTCAAAAAACTAAAAATAAATTAAAAGTTCATTGTTATATACTCAAAACTTGAGACAAACATCTACAATCAAATGAAAAAGAACCAAATGTCATAACATTAAACCATCCTAGCACTATCCAACAAAAGGAGAGGGGAAAAGCGGTGAGGGTAACTTTGATTTCTTAAGCACCTAAGGTATACACACAAGCCTCACCCCAGCACATGACCTTCTATGGGGCACCATTACCATAGGAATCTCCAGATAAATAGCATCTGCAGGGGAGATAAGAGGGGTCAACTTGGGACACATGTTCAAAAGTGCATGACTTAGGAATTGAGAGGGTGTCCCGTAGCCTGGAAGCAGTTATAACAGTATCACTCCAACTGCCCCTGATACAGGGGTTCAGAGAGGATAACACTGGAAAAGCAAAGCTGATGGGCAGCACATGCAGGTGAGGGGCTAGGTGCAGGTGCAGCACCATCAGGAAGGGGCACAGCTTAGCCAGGTCCCCGCAGAGAAAAAGGAGCTTGCAGCAGGACCGGGTCAGCTAGCGGAGGAGCCTACACTCTCATCTAATATGTGTATGTGTGGAAATTATTCAGTGTACTGGTCTATTCTGCAAGTAATTATTTAGGGCCAGGAGCATCACAGTGGCAAAGCAGAGTCTCATCAGGGAGAGATGATCGTGACACAGGGGCCTCTACAGTGTGTCACAGGCAGGCCTGTCTGTGCTCAGGGACAGAGCAGAGCACACAGGAAAGGTGTGTGGCTGTTTTATATGCAGTGCTCAGGGAAGACCACCTCCTCCAACAAGAGGGCATCTGAGCAGAGAGCTGAGGGAAATGGGGGGACGCCATCTGGGAGAGGAGCACGCGGCAGAGGAGTGACAAGAGCAAAGGCCCTGGGATGGGAACGAGCTCAGCCTATGACCGGGACGGCCGGCGCCTGTGTGACTGGAGCAGATGGGCTTGGGGGTACTAGAAACAAGGTCACAAGGGACAAGGGGCCAGGCCACACATCACAAAGGCCTTGCAGGCCACTTCAGTCTTTGCTAGTCTTTGCTTGAAATGGGAGATACTGGAGGCTTTGGAACAGCGACAGATGACCTGGGTCTTTTAAAAATCACTCTGCTTTGACTTTGATCTATACTATGTCCAAAAAAAAAAAAGGAAAAGTCACTGTGCTGCTGGGTTGAGCACGATTGCAGGAAACAAAGGAGGGCTGGGAGTCTCCCGGAGGCCAGAGCAGAGCAGCAGCATGAGAGGGCAGACCACGGCAGAGGGGGCGTCTGACTCTGGACTGGGGCTCACAGGATTGCCAGTGGATTTAGGTGTGAGGCATGGGAGACAGGGAGTGTCAAGGACAACTCCAAGATCTGTGGCCTGTGCAACTGGAACTGTCATTTACTAAGAGGGGAAGACTATAGGATGGGCAGGCGTGAGGGGTCTTAGTTTGGGACATGCTAAATCTATGATGGCTATGAGACATCCAGACAGAGGTATCAAAGCAGCGGCTGGAGAGACAGATGTCCAAGAGGGCAGGCCGTGGAGGAGTGCCAGCCACACCCCAGAAGGTCTCTCAAGAAGCCAGGAGCTCCCATATCTGAGCCTCAGGGTACACCCAACACCCTGCAACCAGAGAAAGGTCCCATAGAAGTGACTGACGAGGACTGGCCAGTGACAGAAGAAGAGCTCTAAGATCCAGGCCAGGCGCGGTGGCTCACGCCTGTAATCCCAGCACTCTGAGAGGCCAAAGTGGGCAGATCACCTGAGGTCAGGAGTTCGAGACCAGCCTGGCCAACATGGTGAAACCCTGTCTCTACTAAAGCTACAAAAATCAGGCCGGGAACTGTGACTCATGCCTGTAATCCCAGCACTTTGGGAGGCCGAGGCGGGTGGATCACCTGAGGTTGGGAGTTCGAGACCAGCCTGACCAACACGGAGAAACCCCGTCTCTACTAAAAATATAAAATTAGCCGGGCGTGGTGGCGCATGTCTGTAATCCCAGTTACTCGGGAAGCTGAGGCAGGAGAATCGTTTGAACCCAGGAGGCGGAGGTAGTGGTGAGCCAAGATCGTGCCATCGCATTCCAGCCTGGGCAATAAGAGCAAAACTCTATCTCAAAAAAAGAAAAAAAAAAACCACAAAAATCAGCCAAGGGTGGTGGCACGCACCTGTGGTCCCAGCTACACAGGCGGCTGAGGCAGGAGAATCGCTTGAACCTGAGTACCAGAAGGTTGCGGTGAGCCGAGATCACGCCGCTGCACTCCAGCCTGGGTGAAAGAGTGAGACTCCATCTCAAAAAAAAAAAAAAAGAGCTCTAAGATCCAGTAATAACAGCAGCAGCAGGGACAGCCACCGCCCTCACTGCTGCCGCCACTGCCAACCAGACCCAGGCGCTATGCTGATTTCTGGGTTGTTTTCCTTTTTCACAGTAGAAAAAACAGCGGCACAGCAGTCAGAGAGCTGTGTCATTGTGTGCAAATGAACAAGCGGGAAATTACACCCAAGTCAGCCTCCATTCAAAACCCATTTCATTGCACCCCTTAATGCAACAGGGGTCATCAAACGTACATAAAACGTGGAGAAAGTTTCTTTACAAAAACAGCGGCATCACTCCAAAGCATTGGTTAGAAAGGAAATAATTTTAGGCAGGAACCAATTAGGAAGCTCTGCAAGAAGGTCAGGAACAAGGGAAGGATGGCAGAGAAGATGCGAAGAAAGGGATGACTCCAAACCCGGTCGCCAGCTATCCATGCCCAAATCCTGCCAGCTGCCTGGACTATTACAGTCCAAGAGCTAACAATGGGGTCTACCCTCGTAAACAGTTGCATTTCAACTGGTAGTATGAGTACCTACAGGATAGCCTTGATTTTGCTGTGGCCGTCGCATCAAATGGAAGGCAAAAGAGTCAGGCTGCTGAAAATTCCAGACCCGGCAAACACCCTCCAGGTCCCCTCAGGCCCCTCCTCCACCCTTGGGGACACACCTGCATGATGGCTTCTGTAAACTGTTCCTCCGCTGCTCCTCCTCAGCCTCCCCTTGGCTGCCCTAGCTTCCTGACACCGCCTCACGCAGGCTCATGCAAGGGGTGCTTTCCAGGCCTCTGGGTGACACTTTGGCCACCCTGTGTTTCCATTAACCCTGCTAAATCGGCTGTTAGGCTGCTGAGGAAGGGTTTAAGTCCAATCACGCTGTTTCCCATTATGTAGCCTAGAGTTGTAATTGCCTCTAAGGTCTGTACAGAGCATACAGACCACCTACATCCTGAAATCAGCTACGAACAACAGCTCTCAATATGTGGTTGCCCCTCCCACACACACCGTTCAAGGAGCCCCCGTGAACGCACAGGTCAGGCCTCCGGGCACAGATTCTCCTCCGCAGGTCATGAGGGAGGAGGCGGCTCATCCCCTCCCCTGGAAGTGCCCTGAGATTTGACATACCCAGGTCTGCAGCGCTCCCACTGCCTTGAGTTCTGGTCGAGTAAATAACCTCAAAGACAGACCAACTCAAAACAGGATGACTGGATTAAGCACCCAAAGCAATACTTCAACTTCTGGCGAGAATTCAATTGGGACCTGCAAGACATTCATCACTGTATCTGCAAACACCAACCGTGACTGGATGATCTCGTGAAACCTCATTTCTTCGTGCCCTGGGGGACATTTTTCTCCAGAAAAGTGCAGTATGAACAAACAACATGCTGATTCTCCAGGACACTGCTGACAGCTCTGAGCAACCCAACGGCCAGCACTCCCAAACCCATCTACTGCCACATCTGTTCTTTTTTTTGAGACGGAGTCTTGCTCTTGTCACCCAGGCTAGAGTGCAATGGCGCGATCTCGGCTCACTGCAACCTCCGCCTCCCAGGTTCAAGCGATTCTCCTGCCTCACCTTCCCAAGTAGCTGGGATAACAGGCATGCACCACCATGCCCGGCTAATTTTTGTACTTTTAGTAGAGATGGGGTTTCACCACATTGATCAGGCTGTTCTCTAACTCCTGACCTTAGGTGATCCACCCGCCTTGGCCTCCCAAAGTGCTGGAATTACAGGCATGAGCCACCACACCTGGTCCCCCACCCTCCTTTTATTTTATTTTTTTTTGAGATGGAGTCCCGCTCTGTCACCCAGGCTAGAGTACAGTGGTATGATCTCGGCTCACTGCAATCTCTGCCTCCCGGGTTCAAGTGATTCTCCTGCCTCAGCCTCCTCCTGAGTAGCTGGGATTACAGGCACCTGTAACCATACCCGGTTTATTTTTGTATTTTTAGTACAGACAGGGTTTTACCATGTTGGCCAGGCTGGTCTTGAACTCCTGACCTCAGATTCCATCCGCCTTGGCCTCCCAAAGTGCTGGGATTACAGGCATGAGCTACTGCACACGGCCTGATGACCAATCTTCTGAAATAGTTTAGGAATAGACCAGGCAGAATGCAGAATGCTCTGACACTTCTGTGGCACTGGCTCCTTAGCAAACTCTTTTCTGCATCCACTCCATTCCCCTGACTCCAGCTGCTTAGCTCTGAAAATGACCGCATATTTGCAGCACACTGGGGGCAACGGAGGCGGCTGCTCAGGGGCACAGAGTGGATGTTGCAGCTACCATAGGTCCCAACGGACCCCCAGGCTGTTTCCCCCAAGGGAACTGAAACCGCAGACACGCAGATGGAGAGAGTTCTGATCTAATTTCCTTCATTGCACCATCTGGGCATTTTGCCAAAGAGAGCTACTTCACCTGGCATCTCTGCACTCAGAAAAAAACTGATCAAAACTGATACTTTTTGCAAAAGTTATTATGTACAGATCAAATAGACTTAATGAATTGAGGAAAGACTTTTTAAAGTTAGAGAAAGTCTATTTGGTTTCCATGGGAAATTCTTCTTTTTGTTGAGACACAGTCTCGCTCTGTTACCCAGGCTGGAGTACAATGGCATGACCTCAGCTCACTGCCACCTCCGCCTCCTGGGTTCAAGCGATTCTCCCTGCCTCAGCCTCCCAAGTAGCTGGGATTACAGGCATGCACCACCATGCCTGGCTAATTTTTGTATTTTTAGTAGAGATGGGGTTTCACCATGTTGGCCAGGTTGGTCTCAAACTCCTGACCTCAGGTGATCCGCCCACCTCAGCCTCCCAAAGTGCTGGGATTACAGGTATGAGCCACTGCACCTAGCCTCCGTGGGAAATTTCTTTTTTTTTTTTTTTTTTTTGAGACGGAGTCTCGATCTGTCATCCAGGCTGGACTGTAGTGGCGTGATCTCGGCTCACTGCAAGCTCCGCCTCCCAGGTTCAAGCCATTCTCCTGCCTCAGCCTCCCAAGTAGCTGTGACTACAGGCACCCGCCACAATGCCTGGCTAATTTTTTTGTATTTTTCGTAGAGACGGGGTTTCACTGTGTTAGCCAGGATGGTCTCGATCTCCTGACCTCGTGATCCACCCCTCTTGGCCTCCCAAAGTGCTGGGATTACAGGCGTGAGCCACCGCACCCAGCCGGGAAACTTCCTAATAGAAACAGGGTCTAGCTGTCATCTAGGCTGAAGTACAGTGCATGACAGGCTCATCACAGCCTTGAACTCCTGAGCTCAAGCAGTCCTGCCACCTCAGCCTCCTGAGTAGCTGAGATGACAGGCACATGCCACTACACCCTGTTTTGTTTGTCTTGTTTAATTTTTTATAGAGACAAGGTCTCGTAATGTTCCCAAGGCTGGTCTCAAACTCCTGGCCTCAAGCAGTCCTCCAGTCTCAGCCTCCCAAAGTGTTGAGATTATCGGCATGAGCCACCATGCCCATCCTCGAAATTTTCTTTTAACTCCAACATTTTTGCTTATGGGCAAAAAAGCAATATATGACAAAAATAACACTAATAAGAGAAGGTAGAGAAAAGAGATTCCAAACTTCATAAAGAGCCTCTTTTGGAGTATTATAACAAAGTGCATTCAGCTGCATGAAACCAGAACCAGAGTCTTTCCCACTAAAAATAACTGCATGAGGCCAGGTGTGTGGCTCATGCCTATAATCTCAGCACTTTGGGAGGCCAAGGTGGGCGAATCACCTGAGGTCAGGAGTTCGTGACCAGCCTCGCCAATGTGGCGAAACCCCATCTCTACTAAAAATACAAAAATTAGCCAGATGTGGTAGCAGGCACCTGTAATCCCAGCTACTCGGGAGGCTGGGGCAGAGGAATCGCTTGATCCTGGGAGGTGGGAGTTACAGTGAGCTGAGATCACGCCACAGCACTCCAGCCTGGGCAACAGAGCAAGGTTCCATCTCAAAAAAAAAAAAAAAAAAAGAAAGAAATGCATGAGAAAACAGACCAGGGCTGAAGCAGATTCATCTTGGGTTCCCGGTACACTGTCAGCGGCCCAGGTTCCCTCTCCTCTGCTCTCCCAATCTGTACCAGATGGCTTTCTTCACACTTGTAAGACAGCTGCCAAAGCCCTGGGCATTCCATCCACTCAAGGCAGGGGGCAGGGGAAAAGCAACAGGCAAAAGGCAGAGGCCAACCAAGTGTGCCCCCTTTCTTTTTTGAGACGAAGTCTTGCTCTGTCGTCAGGCTGAGTGCACTGGCGCGATCTTAGCTCGCTGCAACCTCTGCCTACCGGGTTCAAGCAATTCTCCTGCCTCAGCCTCCTGAGTGGCTGGGACTACAGGCACATGCCACCATACCCGGCAATTTTTTGTATTTTTAGTAGAGACAGGTTTCACCATCTTGGCCAGGATGGTCTTGATCTCCTGACCTTGTGATCCACCTGCCTCAGCCTCCCAAAGTGCTAGGATTACAGGCGTGAGCCACTGCACCCTGCCAAGTGTGCCTCCTTTCAAGGAGCCCGGTCCAGAAACTTCCACCTCAACTAGGGGAAGTCATGCTGGCAAACTTGCAAGCAAAGGCGTCTGGGAAGGTAAATAATATATCTGGGCCCCAACTACACCAAGCAAAACTGAACTGCATTAGGAAGGAAGTTGTGAATAACGGACAATGGGTAGGCAATTAGCAGTCTCTGGCACAGGCATCAAATCCAAAGTCAGATTCCAGTAACAAGCTCTCGGTGAAAAGGATACTGGGACATGCTTCGGCAACTCCTCCTTTTTCACCAGCACAACTTACTGCACAGTTCCTCAGAGAAACTTCTTGCAACTTGCTCAGCTGACTGCATGAAAAACAGAGTTCACATGGATACGTAAGCACGTATGCTATCCACTGGCCCTTTAAAAAATTAAACACATTTCAGACATATAAAAGGGTACCAAAAATAATATACAAATACCAGTAACTATCACCCAAATTAAGAAATAAAACATTATCAAAAAAAGAGCACTACAAATATTACAAATGCAGCTGAAGTCCTCTGGGGCCCTCTCCAAACACGATTCTCCCTCTACTCCCCAGGGGTAACCTTTTTTTTTTTTTTTTTGAGCTGGAGTCTCGCTGTGTTGCCCAGGCTGGAGTGCAGTGGCACGATCTAGGCTCGCTGCAGCCTCCACCTCCCAGGTTCAGGTGATTCTCCTGCCTCAGCCTCCCGAGTAGCTGGGATTACAGGCGCTTGCTACCACACCCGGCTAATTTTTGCGTTTTTAGTAGAGACAGGGTTTCACCATGTTGGCCAGACTGGTCTCGAACTCCTGACCTCAAGTGATCCACCCACCTCGGCCTCCCAAAGTGCTAGGATTACAGGTGTGAGCCACTGCACCCGGCCCTCCCCGGGGTAACCTTATACTTACACTACATTTGGTGTTTATTTAATCTTAAGCACTTCTTTTTTTTTTTTTTTTTTTTTTTTTTGGC
>NC_037668.1:209165596-209187280 GCF_003255815.1 Theropithecus gelada | reverse complement strand
TTTGTTTTTGTTTTTTGAGACGGAGTCTCGCTCTGTCGCCCAGGCTGGAGTGCAGTGGCCGGATCTCAGCTCACTACAAGCTCCGCCTCCCGGGTACAATTTTTTTTTTTTTTTTTGAGACGGAGTCTCGCTTTGTCACCCAGGCTAGAGTGCAGTGGCCGGATCTCAGCTCACTGCAAGCTCCGCCTCCCAGGTTCACGCCATTCTCCTGCCTCAGCCTCCCACGTAGCTGGGACTACAGGCGCCCGCCACCTCGCCCGGCTAGTTTTTTGTATGTTTTAGTAGAGACAGCGTTTCACCGTGTTAGCCAGGATGGTCTCGATCTCCTGACCTCGTGATCCGCCCGTCTCGGCCTCCCAAAGTGCTGGGATTACAGGCTTGAGCCACCGCGCCTGGCCATTTCTTAATATTTTTACCATATATTTCCATATCCCTAAACAAATACAGCATTTTTTAATATTCTGAAACTTGATATAAATGGTATTCTACTCCGCAGAGCCTTCTGCAGCTGACTTTTTCCTCAACAGTCTATTGTTCAGTGGTGAGATTTCACTACAGTGACACATGGAGCTCCAGGACATTCATCTTCACACCTGATAGTGTTTGTTATATGAACAGACCACAAGGAACATAGATACTCTTCTGCTGACATTTAGATTGTTCCCAACCATGCAGAAGTACACGCTATAGAGTGCTTCTTGCACTCACATGTAAAAGCCTCCCTAAAGGACTTCCTAGAAAGCGTGCCCAGCTCCAGCATGACCAGATACTTCTGGCAGCCATCTGTTAAGTGGAGAGAATCTTGTGTTTTCTATTCATGAAAAGAATCCGCATATATAATGTCTAAGAACACAGAATCTGGAACCAGACCACCTGGGTTCAAATCCCGATTCCACCATCTCCTTTGGCTTTGGAGAAGTGAATTAGCACCAGACCACCTGGGTTCAAATCCCGATTCCACCATCTCCTTTGGCTTTGGAGAAGTGAATTAGCACCTCTGTGCCTCAGACTTCACATCTCTAAAAGGCCACAGTATATGCACAAGTTCACAGCAGCATTATTCCTGGTAGTCAAGAGGTGGAAGAACCCAAGTATCCATCAGCAAATGAAGGGATAAACAAAACGTGGCATGCATATACAATGCAATACTGTGCAAACTTAAAAAACAAAAGAAGGAAATTCTGACATATGCCACAATGTGGATGAACCTTGAGTGCGTTATGCTAGGTGAAATAAGCCAGTCACAAAATAACAAATATGTGGCCGGGCACGGTGGCTCACGCCTGTAATCCTAGCACTTTGGGAGGCCAAGGTGGATGGGTCACCTGGGGTCAGGGGTTTGAGACTAGCCTGGCCAACATGGTGAGACCCCGTCTCTACTAAAAAAAAAAAAAAAAAACCAAAAATTAGCCTGGCATAGTGGTGGGCACCTGTAATCCCGGCTACTCAGGAGGCTGAGACAGGAGAATCGCTTGAACCTGGAAGGGTGAAGGTTGCAGTGAGCCGAGATCACACCATTGCACTCCAGCCTGGGCAACAAGAGCGAAACTCTGTCTCAGAAAAAAAAAAAAACACACAAAAACAAAAAAAAAGGAAAGAAAATCTAGGGTACAAAAGGCAGCAGCAGAATTTAACGGTAGAGGGTCCCAAACTTTCTCAGACCACAGGGTCCTTAGGGTTTCAGTAATTTTTTTCATGGTACTTAGGCCAAAATAAATACCTCACAGTTCCAATTAAGTATGTAGTTAGGGCCAAACAACTTAATCATTACTTATATCCTGTCAACTCAGTGTCTGCTGGGCACTGCCCAACTTCCCAAACCCTGCAATCAGACTGGACGCCACCAACTCCATTTCCAGTTCCACACTGATTTAAGAGATACTTGCTTTTTTATAAAACAAATATTTCTATTGATGCATGATAAATGTACATAAATACTTGTGTTTTATCACAGCAATCGCCCAAAAGCCAGCTTTGTAGGCTTATGACATCATTGAAAAGAACGACAGGAATCTCAGAAACAGCCAACTACTTCAAACTGCAGTTTGCACTGTGTCCGACAGATGTCGCTCCTTCCCCCTAAAATTTAAAATAGCCTGCCTTGCCAGGACAACTTGGCACTAAGGGTGAGGACTCAGATCTCAATCCAAGCATCACTCCAGAGCCAAAACCATCTCCAAGAGAAACCATACATACAAACAAATTTTTTAAATTTGTTTTTGATTCCTTTATTGAGTCTTTTCTTAGTGGTACGATCTCAAAGCTGGTCAGCTGGATTTTATTGAGGAGATAAGACAGTGGCTTAAAGTAGAGGTTTCAACTCCTAAAAAAAACTCCTAAAGCTACCATTAATTGCAGGATCTCATTTGTTATTCACAACAGCACTTATATCTTAGGTTTTATGTTGTAATTGAGGAAACTGAGGCTTAGAAACAGTAAGTAGCTATCTCTAACTTCTGTCAGAGCCAAAAGTGCCTTAGCTGGCGTCTGAACCCAGCCTAACTCCAACACTGGCTGCATTCCACCAAGCTGTCTCATAATTTCTGAACTGACTAATCTCTAGCCAACATACAAGATTGCTCCAGAATCTCTAAAATTTTACCTTTTCAATCAAGAAAGACACTAGCTAATGATTAAATTCAATGATACTCAAGTAGTAGGGTCATTTACAGAAAAATTCATGAGTTACATAGTTGTTCATAAACTAGGGGACGAAAATCCATTTGCAATTTGTTAATATTCTTAGAGCCCACAATATTCTCTGAAAGAGATTAACCAATAAAAAAAAAAATGCTTCTTTTGGGTAAGAGATATTTAAATATTTGGGTTTTTTGTTCGTTTGTCTGTCGTTTGAGACAAGGTCTCACTATGTCACCTAGGCTGGAGTGCAGTGGTGCAATCATGGCTCACTGCAGCCTTGACCTCCTGGGTTCAGGTGATTGTCCCACCTCAGCTTTCCAAATAGCTGGGACTACAGGCACGCACCACCACACCCAGCTAATTTATTTATTTATTTATTTATTTATTTTTTGTAGAGACAGGATTTTGCCATGTTGCCCAAGCTATTTATATTTTAAATGGGAACAAAGCAAAGAACTCTAACCCCTATGAAGCATGTAGTTCTTTAAATCCAAGTAAATCAGTAGGGTAAACAGTAAAAACTGTTCATGATAGTTATGTCTTTTTTTTTTTTTTTTTTGAGACAGAGTCTCATTCTGCCACCCAGGCTGGAGTGCAGCTGCACGATCTCGGTTCACTGCAACGTCCACCTTCCAGGTTCAAGTGATTCTCCTGCCTCAGCCTCCCAAGTAGCTGGAATTACAGGCACATACCACCACATCTGGTTAATTGTTTGTATTTTTAGTAGAGACAGGGTTTCACCATGTTGGCCAGGCTAGTCTCAAATTCCTGGCCTTAAGAGGTAGATGTGAATCCGCCTGCCTCGGCCTCCAAAAGTACTAAGATTACAAGCATGAGCCACCGCACCCAGCCCATTTATGATACTTATATCCAAGTGGTGGCATTAGTCATACTTTTGTGTTCAATTTGTAATTGCTAAATTCTCAACAATCAAGGTATTTTGTTTTATAAAGAACAGTCCATTTGTTCCTTTTTCTAAAACTCTTGATTTATTCTGAGTTTTTTTTTAATGGGGGCCATGTATGCTAAAGAGTAGATGTACCAAGAAATGTATTTATTTTCAATATTGTTCCCATGTGCACTTTTATTAATAACAACAATAACAAAAGATAGTAAAGAAATTTACTTTGGACAGAACTATAGCTTAATTCTTTTAGAGACTGAAAGAGAATATACTGCAGGCTTCCAAGTGGCCACAAATTGATTCTCACAGTGGCCACCAGGGGTCCTTACCCAGCTGCCTCGTCCAAGTCACTCACCACAGTAGTAAGCTGCAAGGCCTGGCCAGTTCTTGTGCAGCCATGACTGGTTTTGTGTAAATATTAACTTTCTCTCTCTTTGATTCAAGCAGTTCACTGGAATGACTAGTAAGCCTCCTTGTGCAAAGTCACAATATACAGTTTCAGAGAAAAGAGAATGTTCTCGTACAGCAGTTTTAAAGTGCATTATTTTAAGGCAGGGTGCAGTGACTCACGCCTGTAATCCCAGTGCTTTGGGAAGCCAAGGATTGCTTCAGCCCAAGAGTTGAAGACCAGCCTGGGCAACATAGCAAGATCCTGTCTGTATAAAAACAAAAATACAATACAATACAATAAAATGCATTATTTAGAGCCCATTTCCCAAAATTGTGATTCAGCAGAGCTGGGATGGGACCAAAGATGCCGCATGTTTCACAGCTCCCCGGGTGATGAAGATGTGCAGCCAGAGGTGGGAACTACTCCCTACTATTAATAGATGGCACCAGCACCCTCTGTGGCATAGGGAACAATTCAGACTGCTGTTTCCATTCCCAACTTACCATCACCATGAAATAGAAAAGAACCCAAATGTCAGCCTTAGTTACTTAGTTAACACGAGATAATATGATGTGAATATTAATGATGGGCCAATAAATGTTTCAATTGCAAACTGGATAAATCTACCAATCCTGTGCTAACATAAGAATTTTAATTTCCCTAAATAATCCTTGGATTCCTCAAATTTTTATTCAGTTTCTGTGGAACCATAAACCAATTTAGAAGCAAATTCGTGAGCGTCCATGTAGAGTCATGGGTATTTAAATTCTGAACCTTAATAAAACCATAAAAGTCAGCTCTGCCATTAAAAACTCCACTTACCTTTGCTGTTTCATAAGAGAGTCAAAACCAACAGTCTCCACAGGTTTATTTCCAAGTGTAACAATTTGTTCTTTTCTATCTTCCTCTGGTCCATCTTCTAACACATAGCGGTTCTTAATTGCAGTAAGAAAGTCTGTTCCAAAATTTACCTTATTCGGACGAATAAAGGATCCTCCTGTTGGGTGCCTGGTAAGGAACAGCGAATGAAACACACAAAATATTACCCACCAAGAAAGGCCATAAATGCAATGTTCTGAAGGTCTCCAAAAATTTATGTATGCTAAAAAATCAAAATTAGCATAAAAGAGAATATCACATACTAAATAATATATAATCAGTATGATTGACCATAAAGGGTTATGATTTTATGCAGCATGTTAAATCCCTCTAGATAAACTAACAAGTAATATGAAACTGATCATTCACACTAGAAAAAACAGAACTATTCAATCCATGGGAGTGGCCAGGCATGGTGGCTCACGACTGTAATCCCAGCACTTTGGGAGCCCAAGGCGGGTGGATCACCTGAGGTCAGGAGTTCCAGACCAGCCTGGCCAACATGGCGAAACCCTCATCTCTACTAAAAATACAAAAATTAGCTCGGCATGGTGGTGCACACCTGTAGTCCCAGCTACTCGGGAGGCTAAGGCAGGAGAATTGTTTGAACCCAGGAAGTGGAGGTTGCAGTGAGCCAAGATCATGCCACTGCACTCCAGCCTGGGTGACAGAGCGAGACTCTATCTAAAAAAAAAAAAAAAAAAAAAAAAAAATTATAGGTGGATTATATACAAAATCTTTTATTTATTTATTTATTTATTTATTTATTTATTTATTTTTTGGTAACAGAGCGAGACTTTGTCACTTAAAAAAAAAGAAGAAGAAACAGGGAACTCTATAAATTGCTCAAAATTGTATTATAAACACTATTTCAGGCCAGGCGCAGTGGCTCACAACTGTAATCCCAGCACTTTGGGAGGCCGAGGCAGGCGAATCACGAGGTCAGGAGATTGAGACCATCCTGGCTAACAAGGTGAAACCCCGTCTCTACTAAAAAATACAAAAAATTAGTCGGGCATGGTGGCGGGTGCCTGTAGTCCCAGCTGCTCAGGAGGCTGAGGCAGGAGAATGGTGTGAACCTGGGAGGCAGAGCTTGCAATGAGCTGAGATTGCACCACTGCACTCTAGCCTGGGCGACAGAGTGAGACTCCGTCTCAAAAAAAACAAAACAAATAAACAAAAAAAAACAAACACTATTTCAGCTTACGATCATTACTTTTTTTTTTTTTTTGAGAGACAGAATCTCACTCTGTTGCCCAGACTGGAATGCGAGGACGCAATCTTGACTCACTGCAACCTCTGCCTCCTGGGTTCAATCTACTCTCCTGCCTCAGCCTCCCAATTAGCTGGGACTACAGGCATGTGCCAATATGCCCAGGCTAATTTTTGTATTTTTAGTAGCAACAGGGTTTCACTATGTTGGCCAGGCTGGTCTTGAACTTCTGACCTTAAGTGATTCCCCAGCCTTGACCTCCCAAAGTGCTGGCATTACAGGTGTGAGCCACCAGGCCTGACCTAATTTTGTTTTTTATTTTTTTTTAAAGAAAGTGGGTCTCACTCTGTCACCTAGGCTAGAGTGCGGTGACGCAACCATAACTAACTGCAGCCTCCAATTTCCAGGGCTCAGGCAATGCTCCCTCTTCAGCCTCCCACGTAGCTAGGACTATAGGCATAAGCAACCATGTCCAGCTAACATTTTCTGTATTTTCTTTAAGAGACAACATTTCACTATGTTGCTCAGGAGACAACCATTAACTCTTGAAGAAAGAAATCAGACGTTCTTAGAAGTCACCATAATTTTGGCCAGGCACGGTGTCTCATGCCTATAATCCCAGTACTTTGGGAGGCTGAAAAGGGCAGATCACCTGAGGTCGAGAGTTCAAGACCAGCCTGACCAACAAGGAGAAACTCCATCTCTACTAAAAATACAAAATTAGCCAAGCGTGGTGGCGCATGCCTGTAATCCCAGCTACTCGAGAGGCTGAGGCAGGACAATCACTTGAACCCGGGAGGTGGAGGTTGCAATATGCCAAGATCACGCCATTGCACTCCAGCCTGGGCAACAAGAGCAAAACTCCATCTCAAAAAATAAAAATAAAAAAAGTCACCATAATTGAAAAGGATGAAAACTAGTATTTGTGATAAATTTTGTTAACATAGACATACGTACAGTTTTTTTCTAGGATGTGGGTTCACAGTGATGACCAGACTCTAAAAGGAACTTGTGATCCCAAAAAGTTAAAACCAATCCCCCACCTGGGAAGAAGTGGCCAGGAGGGAGTTAGAAACTTAGAGAGTGTGGGCCAGGTGCGGTGGCTCACCCCTATAATTCTAGCATTTTGGGAGGCTGAGGCGGGCAGATCACCTAAAGTCAGGAGTTTGAGACCACCCTGGTCAACATGGTGAAACCCTGTCTCTATTAAAAATACAAAAATTAGCCGGGCGTGGTTGCTGGTGACTGGAGTTTCGCTACTTGGAAGTATGAGGCAAGAGAATCACTTGAGCCGGGAGGTGAAGGCTGCAATGAGCCAAGATCACATCATTGCACTCTAGCCTGAGCAACAGATAGAAACTCGCGGAGGGGAGGGGAGGGGAAGGGAAACTCGGAGAGTGTGGTGTCCTGGAAGCCAATGAAGAAAGTCAACAACCATGTCCACTGCTAAAAACAGGTCAGGTAAGGTAACAGCTGAGGCCTGGCCACTGAATCCAGCAACATGAACATAACCTTTCCTACAAGCAGTCTGGGTGGGGCAATAGGGCAAAGCCCAGTGGGGGTGAGTTCCAAAGACTGGGAGGCAACTGAGCACAGCCTACCGTTGTCCTGAAGGGGCACAGGGGTCAAAGAAGGGAGACTGTTTAAGACAGGAGAAAATATCCACCTTGTATGTTGATGAAATTAATTCCGTGGAACAGGGGGAAGCTGATTATGCAGGAAATTAAAATCTCTTTTGTAGCAAAATAAAGTCCCATAGTTCTCTCATGGCTTATACACACACATCAGTGGTTTGTTTCTGTAAGTTAAACATATTTCTTAAGTTAAAAGCCTAGTTTACTGGCTGCTCTGCCTATGGAGTAGCCATTCTTTATTCCTTTACTTTCTTAATAAATTTGCTTTCGGCCGGGCGCGGTGGCTCACGCCTGTAATCCCAGCACTTTGGGAGGCCGAGGCGGGCGGATCACAAGGTCAGGAGATCGAGACCACGGTGAAACCTCGTCTCTACTAAAAATACAAAAAATTAGCCGGGTGCGGTTGTGGGCGCCTGTAGTCCCAGCTACTCGGGAGGCTGAGGCAGGAGAATGGCGGGAACCCGGGAGGCGGAGCTTGCAGTGAGCTGAGATCCGGCCACTGCACTCCAGCCTGGGCGACAGAGCGAGACTCCGTCTCAAAAAAATAAATAAATAAATAAATAAATAAATAAATAAATAAATTTGCTTTCACTTTATGGATTCCCCTCAAATTCTTTCCTTTGCAAGATTCTAGAACCCTCTCTTGGGGTCTGGATCAGGCCCCTTTCCGGTAACATCTCTCTGGCGAACCACAGAAAGGATAATACTGAGGAGACCCGCCCCCCAGCCCAAAGGAAATAGACTGCAGCACTGACTGGGTGACCTTGGGACACAATTGGAGAAACTGGTTATTTTACCAAGGTTTTAACTGGAATGGCGTGTGTTCCTTTAAGGAATCAAACTTGGCTTATAGAGTCAATAAAAGCCCCTTGGGAAAACTGGCCTCATTCCTTGTCTACACAGTTCCTGACCTGTGTCCCACAGGCCTATGGAACACAAAAGAATGATCCCACCTATTCCTGTGAACCAACCAGTGATCTCTGGCTGCTGCTCAGAAGAAACAAGAGAGATGGGTAATGTTATTCTAATTCTGGGCACATATTGGAATTGGCTAGTGACTACTTATTAGCTTGATTTCAACAACTGTGCAGTTCATGGAAAACCTTCTAATTTAGTTTACTTGGGATAACTTTACTTTTTTCATTTTGCTGTTGTGAAATATATTGCTGTGATTATACTCTTTGTGTAGGAATGCAGGATAAGCTTACTAAATGTTTTCTTAAACTGAACACTTAGTAATCTTCCAGATATCACCTTTTGTCGGAACTCAAGAGTTAAGAATGGCCTTCGCCATACCAACGCTTTTGAACTGAGCTCCTCTCTACCCTGAATGCAAGAGACCCAACAGTTAGGCAGGGACATCATCACCCCTGTTCAGCATAAAGAAGTTACAGAAGGTGAATCTTCATCCCTCTGCAACCCTTAGGATTAGGGTTTTCTTGTAAAAGGAAGGGGGGAAATATGTCAGAGATGTCTGAACCAGAGCAACTCCATCTTGAATAGGTGCTGGTTAAAATACGGCTGAGACCTACCAGGCTGCATTCCAGTTTGTTAGGCATTCTAAGTCTCAGGATGAGATAGGAGGTCGGTACAAGATACAGGTCATTAAAGACCTTGCTGATGAAACAGCATGCAGTAAAGAAGCCAGCTAAAACCCACCAAAACCAAGACAGAGATTACAGTGACCTCTGGTCATCCTCACTGCTACACTCCCACCAGCGCCATGACAGTTTACAAATGCCGTGGCAACATCAAGAAGTTACCCTACATGGTCTTAAAAGGTGAGGCATGAATAATCCATCCCTTGTTTAGCATATCATCAAGAAATAACCATAGAAATGGGCACCCAGTAGTCCTCAGGACCGTTCTGCCTATGGAGTAGCCATTCGTTATTTCTTTATTATTATTATTATTTTTTTTTTTTTGGAGACGGAGTCTCACTCTGTTGCCCAGGCTGGAGTGCAGTGGTGTGATCTTGGCTCACTGCAACCTCAGCCTCCCGGGTTGAAGCATTTCTCCTGCCTCAGCCTCCTGAGTAGCTGGGATTACAGGCGTGCAACACCACGCCTGGCTAATTTTTGTATTTTTATAAATACAAGAGAAAAGGTAGAGAAAAGGTCTCACCATGTTGGCCTGGCCGGTCTCGAACTCTTAACCTCAGGTTATCTACCTGCCTTGGCTTCCCAAAGTGCTGGAAGTACAAGTAAGCCACCACGCCTGGCCCTTTTACTTTCTTAATAAACTTGCTTTCTCCTAAAAAAATCCTAGTTAACATATATGTTCTTAAAACCAGGGGTGGGGATGGGGGAACAGGGATGGAGGCAATACAAACACAAACCAGGGTTCAACTCCTGGCTGATTACTTACTAGCTATGTGACCTCAGGCAGCTGAATTTACACCTCAACCTAAATTACCTCATCTATAAAGCCCTCTCAAAAGAGCTTATTTATAAAGATTAAATAAGCCATCTACTTTATTGCCTGGCACAAGCACTAACTGCCCTTTATGTATAGTTACTGCATCTGATATAATAGTACTGAAAATAAACTGGCCAGGTGTGGCAGCTCACTTCAGGAAGCCGAGGCTGGAGGATCCCTTGAGACCAGGAGTTTGAGACCAGCCTGGACAACAGAGCGAGACCCCTTCTCTACAAAAAAAATTTAAACATTAGCCAGGCATGGTGGTGTGCACCTATAGTCCCAGCTACTCAGGAGGCTGAGGCAAGAAGATCATTTGAGTCTAGGAGTTCACAGTTCCAGTGAGCTAGGATTGCACCATGCCACTCCGGTCTGGGGAACACAGTGAGACCCTGTCTCAAAAAAAACAAAACAAAACAAAAAAAACTCACGCCTGTAATCCCAGCACTTTGGGAGGCCGAGGCAGGTGAATCACTTGAGGTCAGGAGTTCAAGACCGGCCTGGCCCTCATGTTGAAACCCCATCTCTACTAAAAACGCAAAAAATTAGCCAGGCATGCTAGCAGGTGCCTGTAATCCCAGTTACTCGGGACGCTGAGGCAGGAGAATCACTTGAACCCGGGAGGCAGAGGTTGTGGTGAGCTGAGATCATGCCACTGCACTCCAGCCTGGGCAACAAGAGTGAAACTACGTCTAAAAACAAACAAACAAACAAACAAACAAAACCCCACATATTTTGAAATACTGAGATAAGTCAAACGTCATACTCTCTAAACCTAGCCAATGGCTCTCAAACTTGTTCAGACAAGCTCCCGACCTATCCATACCATCATAATGACATAATTTCATCATATGAAGTATGTACAATTTACTAGCAGAAAATATCAATATTACAAGAAAAAGTCACATAAATCTCAGGTATAAAGTTGTTACCTGTTTCAGTTACCTATTGCTGCATAAAAACTCCCCAAAGCACAGTGGCTTAAAACGTTAGGGTGATACTCGGTACAGTTCTGTGGGTCAGCTTTGCTGAGCTTTGTTGTTCTGATTCATGTGTTGTCAGCTGTGGTCACCCACGTGACTGCGTTCAGTTGGGAGCTGGCTGAGGCTGAACCATCCAAGATGGCTCAACTCAGATTTCGGCACCTGAGTGGAGGTAGCTGGAATGGCTACAGTCTGGCTGGACCCCTGTTCCCAACAGGGTTAGACTTAGCTCAGGTGATGACTGGCTTCCAAGAGAGTGAAAACAGAAACTGCAAGGCCTCTTAAAGGCTAATCCCAGAACTACTGATACAACATCATTGCACTTACTTACCAGAGCATGTCATGGGCCAGCCTAGACTCAGAGAAAGAGGAATTACACTCCGCCTCTTCATGGGAGAAGCAGCATGCATGAATAAGGATGGGAAGCATTACTGGCAGCCATCTTTGGTGACAATATACCACACCTACCCCTCCCCACCAAAAAACGGATGCCACATTGGGCAAGCTTAGATGTGTCCATCTAGACACCCAGGCCCAGCAGTTTCACCTCCATGAACAGGACAAGGCTAAGTTCAGGGGAAGGCAAGGGACATCCTCTGCCATATGCTAACATGGGCTCAAAGGACAGTGTGGCCTGGCCTAGGTGAGGTAAAGAGCAAGATCTTAGCATCCCCCACCATAGAATTTGCCATCTGGATAAACAAGGCCACATCTGCACAGCAGAGACAACCATACCTGAACTCCTTCAAGTCACAGATTTCAAAGTGGGGAGAAACAAAACAAATGATTATTTTAAAATCTGTGAGCAAAATCTTCCAAGATGTACGGTATGCAGCAATAGCTAACTGAGACAGATGAGGAAGGTGGATTGCTATTTTCACTAACTTCTTATCAAAATTCAACATTATCTTTACTCATAAATTCAGGCAACAAACTAGAGTAAGATTTATAGCATTTTGTCACCAATGGAAATCAAAGATATTTTCCTGTTTACACTTGTGGCAGATATTTTTTTAAAAGATCACTTATTCTCATGATTGCTTCAAAATTCAGTAGTTATTAGACCCACTGGTAGATCTTATCATTTAATATTATTTAATAAAGATTAATAATAAAAAATACTTAATATATTACTATAGCAATTTTCCCATGCATATTCTATGTATACATCAATTTTTTAAAAAATATTTTGATTACTATATTTCAACATAACTGATTTTCTTTGTAATATATTTATTTCCTGCTTTTAAAAGTATTATTTTATGCCTGCCAAAAGGATCCACAGCACAAAAAAAGTCCCTGATCTTGAGTATATTCTGAAAAGATGTGGAATCTGAGCTGGGTCTTTAAGAATGAGTAGGAGTTTGATGAAAAAAACAAAAAAAGGAGCTGTGCTTTTGTCCTACCAGAGGCATCAAACAGGAAGCTACATAGAAAACAAAAAATAGCAGAGCAAAAGCAGTGCCACTGAAAATTAAACATTTATGACAGCTGTAACATTTTCAATAAGGTTTTATGGTTTAAACAGAGGCGCTTTCTGAAGGAAATTACAAAGATCACTTCTAGGTAATCTCCTTTTTTTATTTACATTTTTGGTAGAGATTGGGTCTCACTATGTTGACCAGGCTGGTCTCAAACTCCTGGCCCAAGTGATCCTTCCCCGTAGGCCTCCCATAGTACTGGGATTATAGGCTTAAGCCACTGTGCCCGGCCTCCTTTAATTTTCTAGTATGGCAACATACAAATAGATCTTGTGTTTACTAACTATTAATTATTAATGTTAAACACTTTATGTGAAAGAAGGTGAAATAAATCCTCAGGCACGTTACTAGGTGTTAGAAAAATAGCTCCAGACAATTTGTATTTGTTTGCTTATATACCTTAATCTATGAAAATGTGTACGAATAAGTTTTGTATCTAATAAACTGTTTCTAGAGTCTCATTAATAAAATAGATTTTGTTTTATGAAATAGTGAGATCTGAAATTTTAGAAATTGAATTTCATACTGAAATAAAATGTATGAAATAGTATTGGTTTTCCTTAGAGGAGTAACATGGGGGTGGTGGAACTAGAAATAGAAAAATGTATTTTAAAACATTATTTGATTTCAGTGACAAAGTGTAAGAGCTCAACTAATATGTTTATAATAATGATAAATGAGAAAATAATGCAAAACAAAAATACCATGGTTTGCATTTCTGTCCTAAATTTACACTTTTGATTTATTTATTTATTTATTTATTTATTTATTTATTTATTTATATTTGAGATGGAGTCTCTCTCTGTCACCCAGGCTGGAGTGCAGTGGCATGATCTCAGCTCACTGCAACCTCTGTCTCCTGGGTTCAAGCAATTCTCGTGCCTCAGCCTCCCAAGTAGCTGGAATTACAGGCGCCCGCCACCACACCTGGCTAATTTTTGCATTTTTAGTAGAGACGGGGTTTCGTCATGTTGGACAGGCTGGTCTCGAACTCCTGACCTCAAGTGCTCCACCCACTTCAGCTTCCCAAAGTGCTGGGATTAGAGGCTTGAGCCACGGTGCCAGGCCCTAAATCTACACTTTTTGAAACAGTAGTAATAAACAAGTTTTAAAACCATGGTAAAAAAACAAGAAGCCATGAAGAGCTCTTTATTACTGTTGAGTTGAGTTGCAGGCAGATGATAGGAGAGTTAGGAATGGTGTTAGGTAGCTGCAAAACGGATGCTATGCCCTTTACAGATCAAAGACTAACACTAAAGATCAATATTTTCTGGCATATTTCCAGCAGATTTCTCAGAAAACAAAACAGCCTCAACAAATAATGAAAAATCCTAGCTGAATGGGTGCCCATCAATAACAACAAATCTCCAAGAGGTAAACTATAATAATTTACATGGACTCCACTGAGATTCTAGATTAACATATTAAGAAACTGTATCCAAACACTGAAATTCTAAACCATGTCTAAAGAGAAAAATGTTGGTGAGGAGAAGAACACAGGGAGGGGTGTCCAAAAACGTTTCTCTTGGAAGCATTTGGCCTGTTCAGGTTCCTTCCTCATTCTGCCCACCAATTACACACGCTGCTGGCAAAATCATCATCCTGACCCATGGCCCTTGTGGAAACAGGATGTGCTCGTAAAACCCAGTTATCAAGATTCACTCTGTCCTATGTCCCCATCAGGATTGCCAGATAAAATCGAAGATGCTCAGTTAAGCTTGTATATCAGATAAACAGCAAATCATTTTTAAGTAAGTATGCCCCCATGCATGTCTCACACCAAAAAAAAAAAGAAAGAAAAAAAAAAATAACTGCTGTTTATCTGAAATCCAAAGTTCACTATGCATTTGGTATTTTTGTTTGCTGAATCTGGCAATACTACACAAAGGTAAAGGGTCCCCAACAGACTCCCAGACTTCCATAGTAAGCTTCTTTCTTGTTGGAGCTTTGGATACAAGCTACTGGAAAAGGCCAGGTTTCTGGGGAGTTTCTAATAAATGTTGTTGATCTTGATACCCTGTTTCAGGAATGTTTAGTGTTCAGCAAGGTTGCATAACTAGCTGTTCATCATGAGAGGAGAACTCAGCTTTCCTGCAGTGCTTAGTGCTGTAACATCTAAAGAGTTGACCCAGTGAGTTTGTTTTCCCGTGAATAAAACAGTGCAGTAGATAAGCACCTTGCTGTAGACTGCTCTTTTTGTTTTCTTCTCTCATCAGCTGAATTTAATGTTCACCTCGACTGCTTTTGCGTTGACACAATTATGATTTTGCTCTGATTCAAGAAAGCCTTCCAAAAATGAAGCAGAGAGACCACCTTTTTGAACAGAGATGCGCTCTGCCCACATACTATCATTACATTTCCTGATTTAAAAAAAAAAAAACAAAACTTCTAACACATTACACCATACCAAGGGAATATTTTATACCAATCCATTATTGCTCAGCCAAGATCCTCAAAATGCTTTACAACAGGCTTATGACACACAAAAGATGAATAAATCAAGGGCTTTCTTTTTTTAGTTTAATTTTTCATTTTTGTGGGTATACACAATATTTTGATACAGGCACACCATGTGTAACAATCACATCAGGGTGAATGGGGTATTCGTCACCTCAAATATTTATCCTTTCTTTCCAACACTTATCCTTTATTTCTAGGGCTTTATTTCTTAAATTGTCAACCATCCGTTTCCTAAGATGTCCATTATCACAGACATATCCTCTCTGATGCTAAGTATTAAAGCTAGATGCTGCTCCCTAGTGCTGAAGAAAAGTCACATTTTAAGATTTATTTCTCACCAGAAAAGAGAACTCTTATCATTGCTTGGAAACAGAAGCACTGAAATAAAAGGTGAGTGGGCAGAATACCGACACACAAAGTTCTGTTCAAAGCATTCTCTTCAGTTTAGGTTGAAAGGAAAAAAACTGAAAATCACTCTGCTGTCTAGGGACAAGGTGACAAGGTCAAGAGGATTGCAAGGTTACTTATCATATTTCGACCCCTCAACTCCCCCAAACGACAAGAAGTAGAGAGCAGGAGTACCTAGGAAGGACACAGGTGACTGGTGCATGGCCATAAATCTTGGATAAATCTTGTGAAAGTTGATTACAGAAACTGGGTCATTCTTGTCATACCCAACTAAATCAGAGTCAAGGGGCCAAGGGGAAAAAGTACTCGGGGCACACAGCACCTGCTCCAAGAATTCAGTTTATTACAAGCCCAGTTGCTGAAACTGCCTGTTGTAACCTGAAGCCAGTTTTATTTAATAGTTACTAAAACAATCTGCTCTGACTCTAAGACTAATCTTACCCACCACTGTCACTCACCGATCAGAGCTTGCTAGCCAGCTTTCCAAAACTTTACTAGTGCCAGTGAACTTTCTTTCAGAATAATATGTAACATTTCTCCTTTTTATAAAAGGTACTAGGCAGGGCACGGTGGGTCACACCTGTAATCCCAGCACTTTAGGAGGCCGAGGCAGGAGGATCACTTGAGCCCAGGAGTTCCAGACCAGCCTGGGCAAAACAGGGAATCTCCATTTCTACAAAAAAATCAAAAAATGAAGTGGGAGAACTGCTTGGGCGTAGGAGGTTGAGGCTGCAATAAGCCATGATTGTGCCACTGTACTACTACCTGGGTGACAGAGCAAGACCTTGTGTCAAAAGAAAAAAAAAGGGCCAGGTGCAGTGGCTCACACCTGTAATCCCAGCACTTTGGGAGGCCGAGGCGGGCAGATCACCTGAGGTCGGGAGTTTGAGACCAGCCTGACCAACATGGAGAAATCCTGTCTAAAAATACAAAATTAGCTGGGCATGGGGGCGCATGCCTATAAATCACTTGAACCTGGGAGGGGGAGGTTGCAGTGAGCCGAGATCACGCCATTGCACTCCAGCCTGGGCAACGAGAATGAAACTCCATCTCAAAAAAAAAAAAAAAAAAAGCAAAGGCCAGGAGCGATGGCTCACGCCTGTAATCCCAACACTTTGGGAGGCTGAGGTGGGCGGATCACAAGGTCAGGAGTTCGAGACCAATCTGGGCAATATGGTGAAACCCCATCTCTACTAAAAATACAAAAATTAGCCGGGCGTGGTGTAGTCCCAGCTACTCAGGAGGCTGAGGCAGGAGAATCGCTTCAACCCAGGAGGCAGAGGTTGCAGTGAGCCGAGATTGTGCAACTGCACTCCAGCCTGGGCAACTGAGCGAGACTCCTTCTCAAAAAAAAGAAAAAAGTCCACTGTTCTCTTTGTTCTTTGGATATACCAAAGACTAGTCTATGTGTATGCCCTGAACTGCAATTCTTGCTTCCCAAATAAAATGTTACATTTAGACATTCATCTACACATTTTATTTTGACACTGTAAACCACTATTAATTGCTAACATTACAGATATTAATTATGAGTAATAATAGCCGAGGAGATTACTATATTTACCTTAGTTTACAAAAGAGATCAGAGAAACTAAAAACCAACATGAAATCATCAAACTCTAAAGGACCAGTTAAATTCCAGTAGTCTAGACCAGTGGTTCTCCACCACTTCAGATGCAATTATCTCTTTTGTACTGCCCCAAAAATATCCTGAAACGGAATTCACAGCCAACATCACCTACCCATATAATTTTTTAATGTCAACAAAGTGCCTATTTAAATTTTAAAAAGTTATTTATAATAAGATAATATGTATTTCAATTACGTGAATGTTTTGGCATGACAACACTAGAAGACATAATGAAGTAAGCAGTTATTCCAAGGCTAAGAATCCGAATACAGTCCTGCACCACATAATGATGTGTAGGTCAACAGCAGACTGCATATACTACAGTGGTCCCATAATCACACTGGAGCTGAAAAATTCCTATCTCCTAGTGAAGCTGTAGCTGTCTTAATGCTGTAGTACAACATATTACTCTTGTTTGTGGTGATGCTAATGTAAACAAGCCTACTGCGCTGCCAGTCATATAAAAGTATAGCACATACTATTATGGACAGTACATAATATTTGATAATTATAATAAATGGCTATGTTACTAGTTTAAGTGTTCAATACACTATACTTTTTATCATTATTTTAGAGTGTACTCTTCTTATTTTTTCTTTTTTTTTTTTTTGAGACAGTTTCACTCTGCCGACCAAGGTGGAGTGCAATGGTGCGATCTCAGCTCACTGCAACCTCCACCTCCCAGGTTCAAGTGATTCTCATGCCTCAATCTTCCCAGTAGCTGGGATTATAGGTGCGTGCCACCATGCCCAGCTAATTTTTTCTGTTTTTAGTAGAGACGGGGTTTCACCATGTTGGCCAGGCTGGTCTCAAACTCTTGACCTCAGGTGATCCTCCTGCCTCAGCCTCCCAAAGTGCTGGGATTACAGGCATGAGTCGCTGCACCCAGTGAACTCCTACTTATTTGGAAAAAAAAAAAAAAAAAAAGTTAATTGTAAACTACTACCCTCAGGCAGGTCCTTCAGGAGGTATTCTGGAAGAAGGTTCAGATCCAGTGCAGTGGCTCATGCCTATAATCCCAGCACTTTGGGAAGCTGAGGTGGGCGGATCACCTGAGATCAGGACTTCGAGATCAGAATGGTCAACATGGCGAAACCTCGCCTCTACTAAAAATACAAAAATTAGCCGGGCGCGGTGACATGCGCCTGTAGTCCCAGCTACTCAGGAGACTGAGGCCGAAGAATCGCTTGAACCTGGGAGGCAGAGGTTGCAGTGAGCCGAGATCGTGCCACTGCACCCCAGCCTGGGTGACAGAGTGAGACTCCGTCTCAAAAAAAAAAAAAATTAAATTAAATTTTAAAAAAGTGCCAGACATGGTGGCTCACGCTTATAAGGCTCACTTGGGAGGCTGAGGCAAGAGAATCGTTGGAACTCGGGCAGTGCAGTGAGCCGAGATCATGCCACTGCACTCCAGCCTGGATGACAGAGCAAGAATCCATCCCCACCTCAAAAAAAAATAAAAAATTTGAAGTTTATAAAATAAAAAAGTTACAGGAAGCTAAGGTTAATTTATTATTAAAGAAAGAAAAGACTTCTAAGTTTAGTTTAGCTTAAAGCTACAGTGTTTCTAAAGTCTACAGTAGGGTACAAGAATGTCCCAGCCTTCACATTTACTCACCACTCACCCAGAGCAACTTCCGGTCCTACAAGGTCCATTCACGCTAAGTGCCTTGTGTAGGCATACCATTTTCTATCTTTTTTTTTTTCTTTTTTTTTTTATGATGAGATCTCATTGTGTTGTCTAGGCTGGTCTTGAAACTCCTGGGCTTAAGCAATCCTAACAACTCAGCCTCCCAAGTAGCTGGTACTAACAGACACATACCACCCATACCACTCCACAATGCTTAATTTTTTTTCAGACGGAGTCTCGCTCTGTCGCCCAGGCTGGAGTGCAGGGGCGCGATCTCGGCTCACTGCAACCTCTGCCTCCCGGGTTCAAGCGATTCTCCTGCCTCAGCCGCCTGAGTAGCTGGGACTAACAGGCACATACCACCCATAACACTCCACACTGCTTAATTTTTTTTTTTTTTTTGAGATGAAGTCTCGCTCTATCACCCAGGCTGGAGTGCAGTGGTGCAATCTCGGCTCACTGAAACCTCCACCTCCCAGATTCAAGCGATTCTCCTGCCTCAGTCACCCGAGTAGCTGGGACTACAGGCGCCCGCCACCACGCCTTGTTAATTTTTATATTTTCAGTAGAGACGGGGTTTCATCATATTGGTCAGGCTGGTCTTGAACTCCTGACCTTGTGATCCACCTGCCTTGGCCTCCCAAAGTGCTGGAATTACAGGCGTGAGCCAATGCACCCGGCCAATTTTGTATTTTTACTGTACCTTTTCTATGTTTACGTAAATACTTACCATTATGTTACAATTGCCTACAGTATTCAGCACAGTAACATGTTGTACAGGTTACAGCCTAAAAGCAATAGGCCATGCCATACAGTAGCCTAGGTGTGTAGCAGGCTACACCATCTAGGTTTGTGTAAATACACTATGATGTTCACACAATGATGAAACCACCTAACAGGCATTTCTCAGAACGCATCCCCTTCATTAAGCAATGCATGACTATACTGAGTCAATGTCCCTGAACCAAGGCCCCCCATCAGCATTTCAGGACAAATCCTGCATCACCCAGGACTTGAAGCAATTCTGGATTTTTCTGCTCAGGGTAACCAAGACTTTGAAAATATCACTGTATTCAGAGACCATTAAAGACCATAAAATTATGAACAATTTGGGCAAGCTTTTAGAAGAAGGAAGTAGGCTGGGGTAAGTTCCAAATAAAAAGTCCTTTTGCAGGGGGTGGTGGCTCACACCTGTAATCCCAGCACTTTGGGAGGCCGAGGCCAGTGGATTGCCTGAGGTCAGGAGTTCAAGAACAGTCTGGCCAACCTGGTGAAATCCCCGTTTCTACTAAAAATACAAAAAAATTAGCCAGACGTGGTAGAAAATCCCAGCTACTCAGGAGGCTGAGGCAGGGGAATTGCTTGAACCAGGGAGGTGGAGGTTGCAGTGAGCCAAGATCATGCCACTGCACTCCAGCCTTGGCGACAGAGCGAGACCATATCTCAAAACAAAAACAAAAAAAAAAAAACGGTCCTTTCACAGGAGGGTTTGTAAGGTCATGGTCCAGCTACCTAAGGAATCCATGGGCCTGGCTAAAATATTTCTCCTGAAACACATAACCTGAACAGCTCTGAACAAATTCAGAGATGGCAAGTCTACAAGCAGAGTTGGCCTTTTAAGAACATCCTGACTTTCTAAAATTATGGAATAGTGGACCAGGAGATACGCTGTGTGGTTATCTAATTCTGACCTTCATTTTAAAGGTTAGTAAACTTCTCTTGTTCGGGACCATAAAGACTGTTAAAAGCGGGCTGGTGCAGTGGCTCGCACCTGTAATCTTTGAGAAGCAGAGGTGGGAGGATCGCTTGAGGCCAGGAGTTTGAGGCAACACAGAAAAACTTCATCTCGATAATTTTTTGTTTTGTTTTGTTTTTTTAATTAATTGGGTGTGTTGGTGCATGCTTGTAGTCCCAGCTACTCAGGAGGCTGAGGCAGAAAGATCACTTGAGCCCAGGAGTTCAGGGTGACAGTGAGCCATGATCATGCCACTGCATTCCAGTCTGGGCGAGACAATGTCTCAAAAAATAAATAAACCAAACAAACAAACAATAAGATCGTTAAAAATATACTAGAGGTCTCCTGATTTCTAGGGCAGTATTGTGTTCACTGTACCACACTTAAGGAAAAACAGTTCACTAGGGAAAGATCCTTTTGAGAAATTGAAAACTAATAAACATCAACAACAACAACAAAAATTCACAAGATAGGCTCTGCCTGAAGGCTCTCAGCACCCTTTTCAGAGCTTCATGCAGTTTTTCTGACATCAGGTAATCAAAAATATTAATAGAAATGCAATGTGATGGGCTAGGTGTGTAATCCTGGCACTTTGGGAGGCCAAAGGGGCGGATCACAAGGTCAGGAGTTCAAGACCAGCCTGGCCAACATGGTGAAACCTCGTCTCTACTAAAAGTACAGAAATTAGCCAGGCATGGTGGTGGGCACCTATAATTCCAGCTACTCAGGAGGCTGAGGCAGGAGAATCACTTGTACCTGGGAGGCAGAGGTTGCAGTGAGCCGAGATTGTGCCACTGCATTCCAGCTGGGGGACAGAGCAAGACTCCGTCTCAAAAAAAAACAAAAAAACAAACAAAAAAAAGAGGCTGGGCGCAGTGGCTCACACCTGTAATCCCAGCATTTTGGGAGGCCGAGGTGGGCGGATCACGAGGTCAGGAGATCAAGACCATCCTGGCTAACATGGTGAAACCCTGTCTCTACTAAAAATACAAAAAATTAGCCGGGGCCGGGCGCGGTGGCTCACGCCTGTAATCCCAGCACTTTGGGAGGCCGAGGCGGGCGGATCACAAGGTCAGGAGATCGAGACCATGGTGAAACCCCGTCTCTACTAAAAATAGAAAAAATTAGCCGGGCGCAGTGGCGGGCGCCTGTAGTCCCAGCTACTCGGGAGGCTGAGGCAGGAGAATGGCGTGAACCCGGGAGGCGGAGCTTGCAGTGAGCCGGGATTGTGCCACTGCACTCCAGCCTGGGCGACAGAGCAAGACTCTGTCTCAAAAA